>NW_027101347.1:0-191914 GCF_035046505.1 Tiliqua scincoides
TTTGGTGGGAAAAAAATATTTTGCCTAGAAACATTTTGGAGTAGCAGGAGCATTGCTTGTCAACCAAGGTACCTCTGGAGCATCAAGAAACTTGATTGGAAGAGGATTTGTGCGATTCTGGAAAAATGGGTTTCAGGCCAGAAAAACCATGACCCCGGGGTCATCAAAAATTTTGATGGGAAAAAAATATTTTGCCTAGAAACATTTTGGAGTAGCAGGAGCATTGCTTGTCAACCAAGGTAACTCTGGAGCATCAAGAAAGTTGATTGGGAGAGGATTTGTGCGATCCTGGAAAAATGGGTTTTCAGGCCAGAAAAACGATGACCCCGGGGTCATCAAAAAATTGGTGAAAAAAAATATTTTGCCTAGACACATTTTGGTGTAGCAGGAGCATTGTTTGTCACCCAAGGAAACTCTGGAGCATCAAGAAACTTGATTGGAAGAGGATTTGTGCAATCCTGGAAAAATGGGTTTCAGGCCAGAAAAACGATGACCCCGGGGTCATCAAAAATTTTGGTGGGAAAAAAATATTTTGCCTAGAAACATTTTGGAGTAGCAGGAGCATTGCTTGTCAACCAAGGTAACTCTGGAGCATAAAGAAACTTGATTGGGAGAGGATTTGTGCGATCCTGGAAAAATGGGTTTCAGGCCAGAAAAACGATGACCCCGGGGTCATCAATAAATTGGTGAAAGAAATTATTTTGCCTAGAAACATTTTGGTGTAGCAGGAGCATAGCTTGTCACCCAAGGAAACTCTGGAGCATCAAGAAAGTTGATTGGAGAGAGGATTTGTGTGATCCTGGAAAAATGGGTTTCAGGCCAGAAAAACGATGACCCCGGGGTCATCAAAATTTGGTGAAAAAAAAATATTTTGCCTAGAAACATTTTGGTGTAGCAGGAGCATTGTTTGTCACCCAAGGAAACTCTGGAGCATCAAGAAAGTTGATTGGGAGAGGATTTGTGCGATCCTGGAAAAATGGGTTTCAGGCCAGAAAAACCATGGACCCCGGGGTCATCAAAAATTTTGGTGGAAAAAATTTATTTTCCCCTAGAAACATTTTGGAGTAGCAAGGAGCATTGCTTGTCAACCAAGGTAACTCTGGAGCATCAAGAAACTTGATTGGAAGAGGATTTGTTCGATCCTGGAAAAATGGGTTTCAGGCCAGAAAAACGATGACCCCGGGGGTCATCAAAACTTTTGGTGGGAAAAAAATATTTTGCCTAGAAACATTTTGGAGTAGCAGGAGCATTGCTTGTCAACCAGGTACCTCTGGAGCATCAAGAAACTTGATTGGAAGAGGATTTGTGTGATCCTGGAAAAATAGGTTTCAGGACAGAAAAACGAAGACCCCGGGGTCATCAAAAAATTGGTGAAAAAAAAATATTTTGCCTAGAAAACATTTTGGTGTAGCAGGAAGCATTGCTTGTCACCCAAGGAAACTCTGGAGCATCAAGAAAGTTGATTGGGAGAGGATTTGTGCGATCCTGGAAAAATGGGTTTCAGGCCAGAAAAACGATGACCCCGGGGTCATCAAAAAAATTGGTGAAAAAATATTTTGCCTAGAAACATTTTGGTGTAGCAGGAGCATTGTTTGTCACCCAAGGAAACTCTGGAGCATCAAGAAAGTTGATTGGAAGAGGATTTGTGCGATCCTGGAAAAATGGGTTTAAGGCCAGTAAAACCATGACCCCGGGGTCATCAAAAATTTTGGTGGAAAAAATTTATTTTCCCTAGAAACATTTTGGAGTAGCAGGAGCATTGCTTGTCAACCAAGGTAACTCTGGAGCATCAAGAAACTTGATTGGAAGAGGATTTGTTCGATCCTGGAAAAATGGGTTTCAGGCCAGAAAAACGATGACCCCGGGGTCATCAAAAATTTTGGTGGGAAAAAAATATTTTGCCTAGAAACATTTTGGAGTAGCAGGAGCATTGCTTGTCAACCAAAGGTACCTCTGGAGCATCAAGAAACTTGATTGGAAGAGGATTTGTGCGATCCTGGAAAAATGGGTTTCAGGCCAGAAAAACGATGACCCCCGGGGTCATCAAAAAATTGGTGAAAAAAAATATTTTGCCTAGACACATTTTGGTGTAGCAGGAGCATTGTTTGTCACCCAAGGAAACTCTGGAGCATCAAGAAAGTGATTGGAAGAGGATTTGTGCAATCCTGGAAAAATGGGTTTCAGGCCAGAAAAAGGATGACCCCGGAGTCATCAAAAAATTGGTGAAAAAAAATATTTTGCCTAAAAACATTTTGATGTAGCAGGAGCATAGCTTGTAACTCAAGGAAACTCTGGAGCATCAAGAAAGTTGATTGGGAGAGGATTTGTGCGATCCTGGAAAAATGGGTTTCAGGCCAGAAAAACGTTGACCCCGGGGTCATCAAAAAATTGGTGAAAAAAAATATTTTGCCTAGAAACATTTTTGGTGTAGCAGGAGCATTGCTTGTCACCCAAGGAAACTCTGGGAGCATCAAGAAAGTTGATTGGGAGAGGATTTGTGCGATCCTGGAAAAATGGGTTTTAGGCCAGAAAAACCATGACCCCGGGGTCATCAAAAATTTTGGTGGAAAAAAAAATATTTTGCCTAGAAACATTTTGGAGTAGCAGGAGCATTGCTTGTCAAACAAGGTACCTCTGCAGCATCAAGAAATTTGATTGGAAGAGGATTTGTGCGATCCTGGAAAAATGGGTTTCACGCCAGAAAAACCATGACCCCGGGTCATCAAAAATTTTGGTGGAAAAAATATATTTTCCCTAAAAACATTTTGGAGTAGCAGGAGCATTGCTTGTCACCAAGGTAACTCTGGAGCATCAAGAAACTTGATTGGGAGAGGATTTGTGCGATCCTGGAAAAATGGGTTTCAGGCCAGAAAACAATGAACCCGGGGTGATCAAAAAATTGGTGAAAGAAAATATTTGCCTAGAAACTTTTTGGTGTAGCAGGAGCATAGCTTGTCACCCAAGGAAATTCTGGAGCATCAAGAAAGTTGATTGGGAGAGGATTTGTGTGATCCTGGAAAAATGGGTTTTAGGCCAGAAAAACCATGACCCCGGTGTCATCAAAAATTTTGGTGAAAAAAAATATTTTGCCTAGAAACATTTTGGAAGTAGCAGGAGCATTGCTTGTCAACCAAGGTACCTCTGGAGCATCAAGAAACTTGATTGGAAGAGGATTTGTGCGATTCTGGAAAAATGGGTTTCAGGCCAGAAAAAACGATGACCCCGGGGTCATCAAAAAATGGTGAAAAAAAAATATTTTGCCTAGAAACATTTTGGTGTAGCAGGAGCATTGCTTGTCACCCAAGGAAACTCTGGAGCATCAAGAAAGTTGATTGGGAGAGGATTTGTGCGATCCTGGAAAATGGGTTTTAGGCCAGAAAAACCATGACCCCGGGGTCATCAAAAATTTTGGTGGAAAAAAAATATTTTGCCTAGAAACATTTTGGAGTAGCAGGAGCATTGCTTGTCAACCAAGGTACCTCTGGAGCATCAAGAAACTTGATTGGAAGAGGATTTGTGCGATTCTGGAAAAATGGGTTTCAGGCCAGAAAAACGATGACCCCGGGGTCATCAAAAATTTTGGTGGGAAAAATAATTTTGCCTAGAAACATTTTGGAGTAGCAGGAGCATTGCTTGTCAACCAAGGTAACTCTGGAGCATAAAGAAACTTGATTGGGAGAGGATTTGTGCGATCCTGGAAAAATGGGTTTCAGGCCAGAAAAACGATGACCCCGGGGTCATCAATAAATTGGTGAAAGAAAGTATTTTGCCTAGAAACATTTTGGTGTAGCAGGAGCATAGCTTGTCACCCAAGGAAACTCTGGAGCATCAAGAAAGTTGATTGGGAGAGGATTTGTGCGATCCTGGAAAAATGGGTTTCAGGCCAGAAAAACGATGACCCCGGGGTCATCAAAAATTTTGGTGGAAAAAATTTATTTTCCCTAGAAACATTTTGGAGTAGCAGGAGCATTGCTTGTCAACCAAGGTAACTCTGGAGCATCAGAAACTTGATTGGAAGAGGATTTGTTCGATCCTGGAAAAATGGGTTTCAGGCCAGAAAAACGATGACCCCGGGGTCATCAAACTTTTGGTGGGAAAAAAAATATTTTGCCTAGAAACATTTTGGAGTAGCAGGAGCATTGCTTGTCAACCAAGGTACCTCTGGAGCATCAAGAAACTTGATTGGAAGAGGATTTGTGTGATCCTGGAAAAATAGGTTTCAGGACAGAAAAACGAAGACCCCGGGGTCATCAAAAATTGGTGAAAAAAATATTTTGCCTAGAAACATTTTGGTGTAGCAGGAGCATTGTTTGTCACCCAAGAAACTCTGGAGCATCAAGAAAGTTGATTGGAAGAGGATTTGTGCGATCCTGGAAAAATGGGTTTAAGGCCAGTAAAACCATGACCCCCGGGGTCATCAAAAATTTTGGTGGAAAAAATTTATTTTCCCTAGAAAACATTTTGGAGTAGCAGGAGCATTGCTTGTCAACCAAGGTAACTCTGGAGCATCAAGAAACTTGATTGGAAGAGGATTTGTTCGATCCTGGAAAAATGGGTTTCAGGCCAGAAAAACGATGACCCCGGAGTCATCAAAAAATTGGTGAAAAAAATTATTTTGCCTAAAAACATTTTGGTGTAGCAGGAGCATAGCTTGTAACTCAAGGAAACTCTGGAGCATCAAGAAAGTTGATTGGGAGAGGATTTGTGTGATCCTGGAAAAATGGGTTTTAGGCCAGAAAAACCATGACCCCCGGTGTCATCAAAAATTTTGGTGGAAAAAAAATATTTTGCCTAGAAACATTTTGGAGTAGCAGGAGCATTGCTTGTCAACCAAGGTACCTCTGGAGCATCAAGAAACTTGATTGGAAGAGGATTTGTGCGATTCTGGAAAAATGGGTTTCAGGCCAGAAAAACGATGACCCCAGGGGTCATCAAAAAATTGGTGAAAAAAAATATTTTGCCTAGAAACATTTTGGTGTAGCAGGAGCATTGCTTGTCACCACAAGGAAACTCTGGAGCATCAAGAAAGTTGATTGGGAGAGGATTTGTGTTGATTGGGAGAGGATTTGTGCGATCCTGGAAAAATGGGTTTTAGGCCAGAAAAACCATGACCCCGGGATCATCAAAAATTTTGGTGGAAAAAAAATATTTTGCCTAGAAACATTTTGGAGTAGCAGGAGCATTGCTTGTCAACCAAGGTACCTCTGGAGCATCAAGAAACTTGATTGGAAGAGGATTTGTGCGATTCTGGAAAAATGGGTTTCAGGCCAGAAAAACGATGACCCCGGGGTCATCAAAAATTTTGGTGGGAAAAAAATATTTTGCCTAGAAACATTTTGGAGTAGCAGGAGCATTGCTTGTCAACCAAGGTAACTCTGGAGCATAAAGAAACTTGATTGGGAGAGGATTTGTGCGATCCTGGAAAAATGGGTTTCAGGCCAGAAAAACGATGACCCCGGGGTCATCAATAAATTGGTGAAAGAAAGTATTTTGCCTAGAAACATTTTGGTGTAGCAGGAGCATAGCTTGTCACCCAAGGAAACTCTGGAGCATCAAGAAAGTTGATTGGGAGAGGATTTGTGCGATCCTGGAAAAATGGGTTTCAGGCCAGAAAAACGATGACCCCGGGGTCATCAAAAATTTTGGTGGAAAAAATTTATTTTCCCTAGAAACATTTTGGAGTAGCAGGAGCATTGCTTGTCAACCAAGGTAACTCTGGAGCATCAAGAAACTTGATTGGAAGAGGATTTGTTCGATCCTGGAAAAATGGGTTTCAGGCCAGAAAAACGATGACCCCGGGGTCATCAAAACTTTTGGTGGGAAAAAAATATTTTGCCTAGAAACATTTTGGAGTAGCAGGAGCATTGCTTGTCAACCAAGGTACCTCTGGAGCATCAAGAAACTTGATTGGAAGAGGATTTGTGTGATCCTGGAAAAATAGGTTTCAGGACAGAAAAACGAAGACCCCGGGGTCATCAAAAAATTGGTGAAAAAAATATTTTGCCTAGAAACATTTTGGTGTAGCAGGAGCATTGTTTGTCACCCAAGGAAACTCTGGAGCATCAAGAAAGTTGATTGGAAGAGGATTTGTGCGATCCTGGAAAAATGGGTTTAAGGCCAGTAAAACCATGACCCCGGGGTCATCAAAAATTTTGGTGGAAAAAATTTATTTTCCCTAGAAACATTTTGGAGTAGCAGGAGCATTGCTTGTCAACCAAGGTAACTCTGGAGCATCAAGAAACTTGATTGGAAGAGGATTTGTGCGATCCTGGAAAAATGGGTTTCAGGCCAGAAAACAATGAACCCGGGGTGATCAAAAAATTGGTGAAAGAAAATATTTTGCCTAGAAACTTTTTGGTGTAGCAGGAGCATAGCTTGTCACCCAAGGAAATTCTGGAGCATCAAGAAAGTTGATTGGGAGAGGATTTGTGTGATCCTGGAAAAATGGGTTTTAGGCCAGAAAAACCATGACCCCGGTGTCATCAAAAATTTTGGTGGAAAAAAAATATTTTGCCTAGAAACATTTTGGAGTAGCAGGAGCATTGCTTGTCAACCAAGGTACCTCTGGAGCATCAAGAAACTTGATTGGAAGAGGATTTGTGCGATTCTGGAAAATGGGTTTCAGGCCAGAAAAACGATGACCCCGGGGTCATCAAAAAATTGGTGAAAAAAATATTTTGCCTAGAAACATTTTGGTGTAGCAGGAGCATTGCTTGTCACCCAAGGAAACTCTGGAGCATCAAGAAAGTTGATTGGGAGAGGATTTGTGCGATCCTGGAAAAATGGGTTTTAGGCCAGAAAAACCATGACCCCGGGGTCATCAAAAATTTTGGTGGAAAAAAAATATTTTGCCTAGAAACATTTTGGAGTAGCAGGAGCATTGCTTGTCAACCAAGGTACCTCTGGAGCATCAAGAAACTTGATTGGAAGAGGATTTGTGCGATTCTGGAAAAATGGGTTTCAGGCCAGAAAAACGATGACCCCGGGGTCATCAAAAATTTTGGTGGGAAAAAAATATTTTGCCTAGAAACATTTTGGAGTAGCAGGAGCATTGCTTGTCAACCAAGGTAACTCTGGAGCATAAAGAAACTTGATTGGGAGAGGATTTGTGCGATCCTGGAAAAATGGGTTTCAGGCCAGAAAAACGATGACCCCGGGGTCATCAATAAATTGGTGAAAGAAAGTATTTTGCCTAGAAACATTTTGGTGTAGCAGGAGCATAGCTTGTCACCCAAGGAAACTCTGGAGCATCAAGAAAGTTGATTGGGAGAGGATTTGTGCGATCCTGGAAAAATGGGTTTCAGGCCAGAAAAACGATGACCCCGGGGTCATCAAAAATTTTGGTGGAAAAAATTTATTTTCCCTAGAAACATTTTGGAGTAGCAGGAGCATTGCTTGTCAACCAAGGTAACTCTGGAGCATCAAGAAACTTGATTGGAAGAGGATTTGTTCGATCCTGGAAAAATGGGTTTCAGGCCAGAAAAACGATGACCCCGGGGTCATCAAAACTTTTGGTGGGAAAAAAATATTTTGCCTAGAAACATTTTGGAGTAGCAGGAGCATTGCTTGTCAACCAAGGTACCTCTGGAGCATCAAGAAACTTGATTGGAAGAGGATTTGTGTGATCCTGGAAAAATAGGTTTCAGGACAGAAAAACGAAGACCCCGGGGTCATCAAAAAATTGGTGAAAAAAATATTTTGCCTAGAAACATTTTGGTGTAGCAGGAGCATTGTTTGTCACCCAAGGAAACTCTGGAGCATCAAGAAAGTTGATTGGAAGAGGATTTGTGCGATCCTGGAAAAATGGGTTTAAGGCCAGTAAAACCATGACCCCGGGGTCATCAAAAATTTTGGTGGAAAAAATTTATTTTCCCTAGAAACATTTTGGAGTAGCAGGAGCATTGCTTGTCAACCAAGGTAACTCTGGAGCATCAAGAAACTTGATTGGAAGAGGATTTGTTCGATCCTGGAAAAATGGGTTTCAGGCCAGAAAAACGATGACCCCGGAGTCATCAAAAAATTGGTGAAAAAAAATATTTTGCCTAAAAACATTTTGGTGTAGCAGGAGCATAGCTTGTAACTCAAGGAAACTCTGGAGCATCAAGAAAGTTGATTGGGAGAGGATTTGTGTGATCCTGGAAAAATGGGTTTTAGGCCAGAAAAACCATGACCCCGGTGTCATCAAAAATTTTGGTGGAAAAAAAATATTTTGCCTAGAAACATTTTGGAGTAGCAGGAGCATTGCTTGTCAACCAAGGTACCTCTGGAGCATCAAGAAACTTGATTGGAAGAGGATTTGTGCGATTCTGGAAAAATGGGTTTCAGGCCAGAAAAACGATGACCCCGGGGTCATCAAAAAATTGGTGAAAAAAAATATTTTGCCTAGAAACATTTTGGTGTAGCAGGAGCATTGCTTGTCACCCAAGGAAACTCTGGAGCATCAAGAAAGTTGATTGGGAGAGGATTTGTGCGATCCTGGAAAAATGGGTTTTAGGCCAGAAAAACCATGACCCCGGGGTCATCAAAAATTTTGGTGGAAAAAAAATATTTTGCCTAGAAACATTTTGGAGTAGCAGGAGCATTGCTTGTCAACCAAGGTACCTCTGGAGCATCAAGAAACTTGATTGGAAGAGGATTTGTGCGATTCTGGAAAAATGGGTTTCAGGCCAGAAAAACGATGACCCCGGGGTCATCAAAAATTTTGGTGGAAAAAATTTATTTTCCCTAGAAACATTTTGGAGTAGCAGGAGCATTGCTTGTCAACCAAGGTAACTCTGGAGCATCAAGAAACTTGATTGGAAGAGGATTTGTGCGATCCTGGAAAAATGGGTTTCAGGCCAGAAAACAATGAACCCGGGGTGATCAAAAAATTGGTGAAAGAAAATATTTTGCCTAGAAACTTTTTGGTGTAGCAGGAGCATAGCTTGTCACCCAAGGAAATTCTGGAGCATCAAGAAAGTTGATTGGGAGAGGATTTGTGTGATCCTGGAAAAATGGGTTTTAGGCCAGAAAAACCATGACCCCGGTGTCATCAAAAATTTTGGTGGAAAAAAAATATTTTGCCTAGAAACATTTTGGAGTAGCAGGAGCATTGCTTGTCAACCAAGGTACCTCTGGAGCATCAAGAAACTTGATTGGAAGAGGATTTGTGCGATTCTGGAAAAATGGGTTTCAGGCCAGAAAAACGATGACCCCGGGGTCATCAAAAAATTGGTGAAAAAAAATATTTTGCCTAGAAACATTTTGGTGTAGCAGGAGCATTGCTTGTCACCCAAGGAAACTCTGGAGCATCAAGAAAGTTGATTGGGAGAGGATTTGTGCGATCCTGGAAAAATGGGTTTTAGGCCAGAAAAACCATGACCCCGGGGTCATCAAAAATTTTGGTGGAAAAAAAATATTTTGCCTAGAAACATTTTGGAGTAGCAGGAGCATTGCTTGTCAACCAAGGTACCTCTGGAGCATCAAGAAACTTGATTGGAAGAGGATTTGTGCGATTCTGGAAAAATGGGTTTCAGGCCAGAAAAACGATGACCCCGGGGTCATCAAAAATTTTGGTGGGAAAAAAATATTTTGCCTAGAAACATTTTGGAGTAGCAGGAGCATTGCTTGTCAACCAAGGTAACTCTGGAGCATAAAGAAACTTGATTGGGAGAGGATTTGTGCGATCCTGGAAAAATGGGTTTCAGGCCAGAAAAACGATGACCCCGGGGTCATCAATAAATTGGTGAAAGAAAGTATTTTGCCTAGAAACATTTTGGTGTAGCAGGAGCATAGCTTGTCACCCAAGGAAACTCTGGAGCATCAAGAAAGTTGATTGGGAGAGGATTTGTGCGATCCTGGAAAAATGGGTTTCAGGCCAGAAAAACGATGACCCCGGGGTCATCAAAAATTTTGGTGGAAAAAATTTATTTTCCCTAGAAACATTTTGGAGTAGCAGGAGCATTGCTTGTCAACCAAGGTAACTCTGGAGCATCAAGAAACTTGATTGGAAGAGGATTTGTTCGATCCTGGAAAAATGGGTTTCAGGCCAGAAAAACGATGACCCCGGGGTCATCAAAACTTTTGGTGGAAAAAAATATTTTGCCTAGAAACATTTTGGAGTAGCAGGAGCATTGCTTGTCAACCAAGGTACCTCTGGAGCATCAAGAAACTTGATTGGAAGAGGATTTGTGTGATCCTGGAAAAATAGGTTTCAGGACAGAAAAACGAAGACCCCGGGGTCATCAAAAAATTGGTGAAAAAAATATTTTGCCTAGAAACATTTTGGTGTAGCAGGAGCATTGTTTGTCACCCAAGGAAACTCTGGAGCATCAAGAAAGTTGATTGGAAGAGGATTTGTGCGATCCTGGAAAAATGGGTTTAAGGCCAGTAAAACCATGACCCCGGGGTCATCAAAAATTTTGGTGGAAAAAATTTATTTTCCCTAGAAACATTTTGGAGTAGCAGGAGCATTGCTTGTCAACCAAGGTAACTCTGGAGCATCAAGAAACTTGATTGGAAGAGGATTTGTTCGATCCTGGAAAAATGGGTTTCAGGCCAGAAAAACGATGACCCCGGAGTCATCAAAAAATTGGTGAAAAAAAATATTTTGCCTAAAAACATTTTGGTGTAGCAGGAGCATAGCTTGTAACTCAAGGAAACTCTGGAGCATCAAGAAAGTTGATTGGGAGAGGATTTGTGTGATCCTGGAAAAATGGGTTTTAGGCCAGAAAAACCATGACCCCGGTGTCATCAAAAATTTTGGTGGAAAAAAAATATTTTGCCTAGAAACATTTTGGAGTAGCAGGAGCATTGCTTGTCAACCAAGGTACCTCTGGAGCATCAAGAAACTTGATTGGAAGAGGATTTGTGCGATTCTGGAAAAATGGGTTTCAGGCCAGAAAAACGATGACCCCGGGGTCATCAAAAAATTGGTGAAAAAAAATATTTTGCCTAGAAACATTTTGGTGTAGCAGGAGCATTGCTTGTCACCCAAGGAAACTCTGGAGCATCAAGAAAGTTGATTGGGAGAGGATTTGTGCGATCCTGGAAAAATGGGTTTTAGGCCAGAAAAACCATGACCCCGGGGTCATCAAAAATTTTGGTGGAAAAAAAATATTTTGCCTAGAAACATTTTGGAGTAGCAGGAGCATTGCTTGTCAACCAAGGTACCTCTGGAGCATCAAGAAACTTGATTGGAAGAGGATTTGTGCGATTCTGGAAAAATGGGTTTCAGGCCAGAAAAACGATGACCCCGGGGTCATCAAAATTTTGGTGGGAAAAAAATATTTTGCCTAGAAACATTTTGGAGTAGCAGGAGCATTGCTTGTCAACCAAGGTAACTCTGGAGCATAAAGAAACTTGATTGGGAGAGGATTTGTGCGATCCTGGAAAAATGGGTTTCAGGCCAGAAAAACGATGACCCCGGGGTCATCAATAAATTGGTGAAAGAAAGTATTTTGCCTAGAAACATTTTGGTGTAGCAGGAGCATAGCTTGTCACCCAAGGAAACTCTGGAGCATCAAGAAAGTTGATTGGGAGAGGATTTGTGCGATCCTGGAAAAATGGGTTTCAGGCCAGAAAAACGATGACCCCGGGGTCATCAAAATTTTGGTGGAAAAAATTTATTTTCCCTAGAAACATTTTGGAGTAGCAGGAGCATTGCTTGTCAACCAAGGTAACTCTGGAGCATCAAGAAACTTGATTGGAAGAGGATTTGTTCGATCCTGGAAAAATGGGTTTCAGGCCAGAAAAACGATGACCCCGGGGTCATCAAAACTTTTGGTGGGAAAAAAATATTTTGCCTAGAAACATTTTGGAGTAGCAGGAGCATTGCTTGTCAACCAAGGTACCTCTGGAGCATCAAGAAACTTGATTGGAAGAGGATTTGTGTGATCCTGGAAAAATAGGTTTCAGGACAGAAAAACGAAGACCCCGGGGTCATCAAAAAATTGGTGAAAAAAATATTTTGCCTAGAAACATTTTGGTGTAGCAGGAGCATTGTTTGTCACCCAAGGAAACTCTGGAGCATCAAGAAAGTTGATTGGAAGAGGATTTGTGCGATCCTGGAAAAATGGGTTTAAGGCCAGTAAAACCATGACCCCGGGGTCATCAAAAATTTTGGTGGAAAAAATTTATTTTCCCTAGAAACATTTTGGAGTAGCAGGAGCATTGCTTGTCAACCAAGGTAACTCTGGAGCATCAAGAAACTTGATTGGAAGAGGATTTGTTCGATCCTGGAAAAATGGGTTTCAGGCCAGAAAAACGATGACCCCGGAGTCATCAAAAAATTGGTGAAAAAAAATATTTTGCCTAAAAACATTTTGGTGTAGCAGGAGCATAGCTTGTAACTCAAGGAAACTCTGGAGCATCAAGAAAGTTGATTGGGAGAGGATTTGTGCGATCCTGGAAAAATGGGTTTCAGGCCAGAAAAACGATGACCCCGGGGTCATCAAAAAATTGGTGAAAAAAAATATTTTGCCTAGAAACATTTTGGTGTAGCAGGAGCATTGCTTGTCACCCAAGGAAACTCTGGAGCATCAAGAAAGTTGATTGGGAGAGGATTTGTGCGATCCTGGAAAAATGGGTTTTAGGCCAGAAAAACCATGACCCCGGGGTCATCAAAAATTTTGGTGGAAAAAAAATATTTTGCCTAGAAACATTTTGGAGTAGCAGGAGCATTGTTTGTCAATCAAGGTACCTCTGCAGCATCAAGAAAGTTGATTGGAAGAGGATTTGTGCGATCCTGGAAAAATGGGTTTCACGCCAGAAAAACCATGACCCCGGGGTCATCAAAAATTTTGGTGGAAAAAATATATTTTCCCTAGAAACATTTTGGAGTAGCAGGAGCATTGCTTGTCAACCAAGGTAACTCTGGAGCATCAAGAAACTTGATTGGGAGAGGATTTGTGCGATCCTGGAAAAATGGGTTTCAGGCCAGAAAACAATGAACCCGGGGTGATCAAAAAATTGGTGAAAGAAAATATTTTGCCTAGAAACTTTTTGGTGTAGCAGGAGCATAGCTTGTCACCCAAGGAAATTCTGGAGCATCAAGAAAGTTGATTGGGAGAGGATTTGTGTGATCCTGGAAAAATGGGTTTTAGGCCAGAAAAACCATGACCCCGGTGTCATCAAAAATTTTGGTGGAAAAAAAATATTTTGCCTAGAAACATTTTGGAGTAGCAGGAGCATTGCTTGTCAACCAAGGTACCTCTGGAGCATCAAGAAACTTGATTGGAAGAGGATTTGTGCGATTCTGGAAAAATGGGTTTCAGGCCAGAAAAACGATGACCCCGGGGTCATCAAAAAATTGGTGAAAAAAAATATTTTGCCTAGAAACATTTTGGTGTAGCAGGAGCATTGCTTGTCACCCAAGGAAACTCTGGAGCATCAAGAAAGTTGATTGGGAGAGGATTTGTGCGATCCTGGAAAAATGGGTTTTAGGCCAGAAAAACCATGACCCCGGGGTCATCAAAAATTTTGGTGGAAAAAAAATATTTTGCCTAGAAACATTTTGGAGTAGCAGGAGCATTGCTTGTCAACCAAGGTACCTCTGGAGCATCAAGAAACTTGATTGGAAGAGGATTTGTGCGATTCTGGAAAAATGGGTTTCAGGCCAGAAAAACGATGACCCCGGGGTCATCAAAAATTTTGGTGGGAAAAAAATATTTTGCCTAGAAACATTTTGGAGTAGCAGGAGCATTGCTTGTCAACCAAGGTAACTCTGGAGCATAAAGAAACTTGATTGGGAGAGGATTTGTGCGATCCTGGAAAAATGGGTTTCAGGCCAGAAAAACGATGACCCCGGGGTCATCAATAAATTGGTGAAAGAAAGTATTTTGCCTAGAAACATTTTGGTGTAGCAGGAGCATAGCTTGTCACCCAAGGAAACTCTGGAGCATCAAGAAAGTTGATTGGGAGAGGATTTGTGCGATCCTGGAAAAATGGGTTTCAGGCCAGAAAAACGATGACCCCGGGGTCATCAAAAATTTTGGTGGAAAAAATTTATTTTCCCTAGAAACATTTTGGAGTAGCAGGAGCATTGCTTGTCAACCAAGGTAACTCTGGAGCATCAAGAAACTTGATTGGAAGAGGATTTGTTCGATCCTGGAAAAATGGGTTTCAGGCCAGAAAAACGATGACCCCGGGGTCATCAAAACTTTTGGTGGGAAAAAAATATTTTGCCTAGAAACATTTTGGAGTAGCAGGAGCATTGCTTGTCAACCAAGGTACCTCTGGAGCATCAAGAAACTTGATTGGAAGAGGATTTGTGTGATCCTGGAAAAATAGGTTTCAGGACAGAAAAACGAAGACCCCGGGGTCATCAAAAAATTGGTGAAAAAAATATTTTGCCTAGAAACATTTTGGTGTAGCAGGAGCATTGTTTGTCACCCAAGGAAACTCTGGAGCATCAAGAAAGTTGATTGGAAGAGGATTTGTGCGATCCTGGAAAAATGGGTTTAAGGCCAGTAAAACCATGACCCCGGGGTCATCAAAAATTTTGGTGGAAAAAATTTATTTTCCCTAGAAACATTTTGGAGTAGCAGGAGCATTGCTTGTCAACCAAGGTAACTCTGGAGCATCAAGAAACTTGATTGGAAGAGGATTTGTTCGATCCTGGAAAAATGGGTTTCAGGCCAGAAAAACGATGACCCCGGAGTCATCAAAAAATTGGTGAAAAAAAATATTTTGCCTAAAAACATTTTGGTGTAGCAGGAGCATAGCTTGTAACTCAAGGAAACTCTGGAGCATCAAGAAAGTTGATTGGGAGAGGATTTGTGTGATCCTGGAAAAATGGGTTTTAGGCCAGAAAAACCATGACCCCGGTGTCATCAAAAATTTTGGTGGAAAAAAAATATTTTGCCTAGAAACATTTTGGAGTAGCAGGAGCATTGCTTGTCAACCAAGGTACCTCTGGAGCATCAAGAAACTTGATTGGAAGAGGATTTGTGCGATTCTGGAAAAATGGGTTTCAGGCCAGAAAAACGATGACCCCGGGGTCATCAAAAAATTGGTGAAAAAAAATATTTTGCCTAGAAACATTTTGGTGTAGCAGGAGCATTGCTTGTCACCCAAGGAAACTCTGGAGCATCAAGAAAGTTGATTGGGAGAGGATTTGTGCGATCCTGGAAAAATGGGTTTTAGGCCAGAAAAACCATGACCCCGGGGTCATCAAAAATTTTGGTGGAAAAAAAATATTTTGCCTAGAAACATTTTGGAGTAGCAGGAGCATTGCTTGTCAACCAAGGTACCTCTGGAGCATCAAGAAACTTGATTGGAAGAGGATTTGTGCGATTCTGGAAAAATGGGTTTCAGGCCAGAAAAACGATGACCCCGGGGTCATCAAAAATTTTGGTGGGAAAAAAATATTTTGCCTAGAAACATTTTGGAGTAGCAGGAGCATTGCTTGTCAACCAAGGTAACTCTGGAGCATAAAGAAACTTGATTGGGAGAGGATTTGTGCGATCCTGGAAAAATGGGTTTCAGGCCAGAAAAACGATGACCCCGGGGTCATCAATAAATTGGTGAAAGAAAGTATTTTGCCTAGAAACATTTTGGTGTAGCAGGAGCATAGCTTGTCACCCAAGGAAACTCTGGAGCATCAAGAAAGTTGATTGGGAGAGGATTTGTGCGATCCTGGAAAAATGGGTTTCAGGCCAGAAAAACGATGACCCCGGGGTCATCAAAAATTTTGGTGGAAAAAATTTATTTTCCCTAGAAACATTTTGGAGTAGCAGGAGCATTGCTTGTCAACCAAGGTAACTCTGGAGCATCAAGAAACTTGATTGGAAGAGGATTTGTTCGATCCTGGAAAAATGGGTTTCAGGCCAGAAAAACGATGACCCCGGGGTCATCAAAACTTTTGGTGGGAAAAAAATATTTTGCCTAGAAACATTTTGGAGTAGCAGGAGCATTGCTTGTCAACCAAGGTACCTCTGGAGCATCAAGAAACTTGATTGGAAGAGGATTTGTGTGATCCTGGAAAAATAGGTTTCAGGACAGAAAAACGAAGACCCCGGGGTCATCAAAAAATTGGTGAAAAAAATATTTTGCCTAGAAACATTTTGGTGTAGCAGGAGCATTGTTTGTCACCCAAGGAAACTCTGGAGCA
Organism: Tiliqua scincoides; assembly: GCF_035046505.1. Taxonomy (NCBI): domain Eukaryota; kingdom Metazoa; phylum Chordata; class Lepidosauria; order Squamata; family Scincidae; genus Tiliqua; species Tiliqua scincoides. The sequence continues at coordinate 16,091 of NW_027101347.1, forward strand.
TCAAGAAAGTTGATTGGAAGAGGATTTGTGCGATCCTGGAAAAATGGGTTTAAGGCCAGTAAAACCATGACCCCGGGGTCATCAAAAATTTTGGTGGAAAAAATTTATTTTCCCTAGAAACATTTTGGAGTAGCAGGAGCATTGCTTGTCAACCAAGGTAACTCTGGAGCATCAAGAAACTTGATTGGAAGAGGATTTGTTCGATCCTGGAAAAATGGGTTTCAGGCCAGAAAAACGATGACCCCGGAGTCATCAAAAAATTGGTGAAAAAAAATATTTTGCCTAAAAACATTTTGGTGTAGCAGGAGCATAGCTTGTAACTCAAGGAAACTCTGGAGCATCAAGAAAGTTGATTGGGAGAGGATTTGTGCGATCCTGGAAAAATGGGTTTCAGGCCAGAAAAACGATGACCCCGGGGTCATCAAAAAATTGGTGAAAAAAAATATTTTGCCTAGAAACATTTTGGTGTAGCAGGAGCATTGCTTGTCACCCAAGGAAACTCTGGAGCATCAAGAAAGTTGATTGGGAGAGGATTTGTGCGATCCTGGAAAAATGGGTTTTAGGCCAGAAAAACCATGACCCCGGGGTCATCAAAAATTTTGGTGGAAAAAAAATATTTTGCCTAGAAACATTTTGGAGTAGCAGGAGCATTGTTTGTCAATCAAGGTACCTCTGCAGCATCAAGAAAGTTGATTGGAAGAGGATTTGTGCGATCCTGGAAAAATGGGTTTCACGCCAGAAAAACCATGACCCCGGGGTCATCAAAAATTTTGGTGGAAAAAATATATTTTCCCTAGAAACATTTTGGAGTAGCAGGAGCATTGCTTGTCAACCAAGGTAACTCTGGAGCATCAAGAAACTTGATTGGGAGAGGATTTGTGCGATCCTGGAAAAATGGGTTTCAGGCCAGAAAACAATGAACCCGGGGTGATCAAAAAATTGGTGAAAGAAAATATTTTGCCTAGAAACTTTTTGGTGTAGCAGGAGCATAGCTTGTCACCCAAGGAAATTCTGGAGCATCAAGAAAGTTGATTGGGAGAGGATTTGTGTGATCCTGGAAAAATGGGTTTTAGGCCAGAAAAACCATGACCCCGGTGTCATCAAAAATTTTGGTGGAAAAAAAATATTTTGCCTAGAAACATTTTGGAGTAGCAGGAGCATTGCTTGTCAACCAAGGTACCTCTGGAGCATCAAGAAACTTGATTGGAAGAGGATTTGTGCGATTCTGGAAAAATGGGTTTCAGGCCAGAAAAACGATGACCCCGGGGTCATCAAAAAATTGGTGAAAAAAAATATTTTGCCTAGAAACATTTTGGTGTAGCAGGAGCATTGCTTGTCACCCAAGGAAACTCTGGAGCATCAAGAAAGTTGATTGGGAGAGGATTTGTGCGATCCTGGAAAAATGGGTTTTAGGCCAGAAAAACCATGACCCCGGGGTCATCAAAAATTTTGGTGGAAAAAAAATATTTTCCCTAGAAACATTTTGGAGTAGCAGGAGCATTGCTTGTCAACCAAGGTACCTCTGGAGCATCAAGAAACTTGATTGGAAGAGGATTTGTGCGATTCTGGAAAAATGGGTTTCAGGCCAGAAAAACGATGACCCCGGGGTCATCAAAAATTTTGGTGGGAAAAAAATATTTTGCCTAGAAACATTTTGGAGTAGCAGGAGCATTGCTTGTCAACCAAGGTAACTCTGGAGCATAAAGAAACTTGATTGGGAGAGGATTTGTGCGATCCTGGAAAAATGGGTTTCAGGCCAGAAAAACGATGACCCCGGGGTCATCAATAAATTGGTGAAAGAAAGTATCTTGCCTAGAAACATTTTGGTGTAGCAGGAGCATTGTTTGTCACCCAAGGAAACTCTGGAGCATCAAGAAAGTTGATTGGAAGAGGATTTGTGCGATCCTGGAAAAATGGGTTTCAGGCCAGAAAAACCATGACCCCGGGGTCATCAAAAATTTTGGTGGAAAAAATTTATTTTCCCTAGAAACATTTTGGAGTAGCAGGAGCATTGCTTGTCAACCAAGGTAACTCTGGAGCATCAAGAAACTTGATTGGAAGAGGATTTGTTCGATCCTGGAAAAATGGGTTTCAGGCCAGAAAAACGATGACCCCGGGGTCATCAAAAATTTTGGTGGGAAAAAAATATTTTGCCTAGAAACATTTTGGAGTAGCAGGAGCATTGCTTGTCAACCAAGGTACCTCTGGAGCATCAAGAAACTTGATTGGAAGAGGATTTGTGCGATTCTGGAAAAATGGGTTTCAGGCCAGAAAAACCATGACCCCGGGGTCATCAAAAATTTTGGTGGGAAAAAAATATTTTGCCTAGAAACATTTTGGAGTAGCAGGAGCATTGCTTGTCAACCAAGGTAACTCTGGAGCATCAAGAAACTTGATTGGGAGAGGATTTGTGCGATCCTGGAAAAATGGGTTTCAGGCCAGAAAAACGATGACCCCGGGGTCATCAAAAAATTGGTGAAAAAAAATATTTTGCCTAGAAACATTTTGGTGTAGCAGGAGCATAGCTTGTAACCCATGGAAACTCTGGAGCATCAAGAAAGTTGATTGGGAGAGGATTTGTGCGATCCTGGAAAAATGGGTTTCAGGCCAGAAAAACGATGACCCCGGGGTCATCAAAAAATTGGTGAAAAAAAATATTTTGCCTAGAAACATTTTGGTGTAGCAGGAGCATTGTTTGTCACCCAAGGAAACTCTGGAGCATCAAGAAAGTTGATTGGAAGAGGATTTGTGCGATCCTGGAAAAATGGGTTTAAGGCCAGAAAAACCATGACCCCGGGGTCATCAAAAATTTTGGTGGAAAAAATTTATTTTCCCTAGAAACATTTTGGAGTAGCAGGAGCATTGCTTGTCAACCAAGGTAACTCTGGAGCATCAAGAAACTTGATTGGAAGAGGATTTGTTCGATCCTGGAAAAATGGGTTTCAGGCCAGAAAAACGATGACCCCGGGGTCATCAAAAATTTTGGTGGGAAAAAAATATTTTGCCTAGAAACATTTTGGAGTAGCAGGAGCATTGCTTGTCAACCAAGGTACCTCTGGAGCATCAAGAAACTTGATTGGAAGAGGATTTGTGCGATTCTGGAAAAATGGGTTTCAGGCCAGAAAAACCATGACCCCGGGGTCATCAAAAATTTTGGTGGGAAAAAAATATTTTGCCTAGAAACATTTTGGAGTAGCAGGAGCATTGCTTGTCAACCAAGGTAACTCTGGAGCATCAAGAAACTTGATTGGGAGAGGATTTGTGCGATCCTGGAAAAATGGGTTTCAGGCCAGAAAAACGATGACCCCGGGGTCATCAAAAAATTGGTGAAAAAAAATATTTTGCCTAGAAACATTTTGGTGTAGCAGGAGCATAGCTTGTAACCCATGGAAACTCTGGAGCATCAAGAAAGTTGATTGGAAGAGGATTTGTGCGATCCTGGAAAAATGGGTTTCAGGCCAGAAAAACGATGACCCCGGGGTCATCAAAAAATTGGTGAAAAAAAATATTTTGCCTAGAAACATTTTGGTGTAGCAGGAGCATTGCTTGTCACCCAAGGAAACTCTGGAGCATCAAGAAAGTTGATTGGGAGAGGATTTGTGCGATCCTGGAAAAATGGGTTTCAGGCCAGAAGAACGATGACCCCGGGGTCATCAATAAATTGGTGAAAAAAATATTTTGCCTAGAAACATTTCGGTGTAGCGGGAGCATAGCTTGTAACCCAAGGAAATTCTGGAGCATCAAGAAACTTGATTGGGAGAGGATTTGTGCGATCCTGGAAAAATGGGCTTCAGGCCAGAAAAACAATGACCCCGGGGTCATCAAAAAATTGGTGAAAAAAAATATTTTGCCTAGAAACATTTTGGAGTAGCAGGAGCATAGCTTGTCAACCAAGGTAACTCTGGAGCATCAAGAAACTTGATTGGAAGAGGATTTGTGCAATCCTGGAAAAATGGGTTTCAGGCCAGAAAAACGATGACCCCGGGGTCATCAAAAAATTGGTGAAAAAAAATATTTTGCCTAGAAACATTTTGGTGTAGCAGGAGCTATGTTTGTCACCCAAGGAAACTCTGGAGCATCAAGAAAGTTGATTGGAAGAGGATTTGTGCGATCCTGGAAAAATGGGTTTCAGGCCAGAAAAACCATGACCCCGGGGTCATCAAAAATTTTGGTGGAAAAAATTTATTTTCCCTAGAAACATTTTGGAGTAGCAGGAGCATTGCTTGTCAACCAAGGTAACTCTGGAGCATCAAGAAACTTGATTGGAAGAGGATTTGTTCGATCCTGGAAAAATGGGTTTCAGGCCAGAAAAACGATGACCCCGGGGTCATCAAAAATTTTGGTGGAAAAAAAATATTTTGCCTAGAAACATTTTGGAGTAGCAGGAGCATTGCTTGTCAACCAAGGTACCTCTGGAGCATCAAGAAACTTGATTGGAAGAGGATTTGAGCGATTCTGGAAAAATGGGTTTCAGGCCAGAAAAACGATGACCCCGGGGTCATCAAAAATTTTGGTGGAAAAAATATATTTTCCCTAGAAACATTTTGGAGTAGCAGGAGCATTGCTTGTCAACCAAGGTAACTCTGGAGCATCAAGAAACTTGATTGGGAGAGGATTTGTGCGATCCTGGAAAAATGGGTTTCAGGCCAGAAAACAATGACCCCGGGGTGATCAAAAAATTGGTGAAAGAAAATATTTTGCCTAGAAATTTTTGGTGTAGCAGGAGCATAGCTTGTCACCCAAGGAAACTCAGGAGCATCAAGAAAGTTGATTGGGAGAGGATTTGTGTGATCCTGGAAAAATGGGTTTCAGGCCAGAAAAACGATGACCCCGGGGTCATCAAAAAATTGGTGAAAAAAAATATTTTGCCTAGAAACATTTTGGTGTAGCAGGAGCATTGTTTGTCACCCAAGGAAACTCTGGAGCATCAAGAAAGTTGATTGGAAGAGGATTTGTGCGATCCTGGAAAAATGGGTTTCAGGCCAGAAAAACCATGACCCCGGGGTCATCAAAAATTTTGTTGGAAAAAATTTATTTTCCCTAGAAACATTTTGGAGTAGCAGGAGCATTGCTTGTCAACCAAGGTAACTCTGGAGCATAAAGAAACTTGATTGGGAGAGGATTTGTGCGATCCTGGAAAAATGGGTTTCAGGCCAGAAAAACGATGACCCCGGGGTCATCAATAAATTGGTGAAAGAAAGTATTTTGCCTAGAAACATTTTGGTGTAGCAGGAGCATAGCTTGTCACCCAAGGAAACTCTGGAGCATCAAGAAAGTTGATTGGGAGAGGATTTGTGTGATCCTGGAAAAATGGGTTTCAGGCCAGAAAAACGATGACCCCGGGGTCATCAAAAAATTGGTGAAAAAAAATATTTTGCCTAGAAACATTTTGGTGTAGCAGGAGCATTGTTTGTCACCCAAGGAAACTCTGGAGCATCAAGAAAGTTGATTGGGAGAGGATTTGTGCGATCCTGGAAAAATGGGTTTCAGGCCAGAAAAACGATGACCCCGGGGTCATCAAAAATTTTGGTGGAAAAAATTTATTTTCCCTAGAAACATTTTGGAGTAGCAGGAGCATTGCTTGTCAACCAAGGTAACTCTGGAGCATCAAGAAACTTGATTGGAAGAGGATTTGTTCGATCCTGGAAAAATGGGTTTTAGGCCAGAAAAACCATGACCCCGTGGTCATCAAAAATTTTGGTGGAAAAAAAAATATTTTGCCTAGAAACATTTTGGAGTAGCAGGAGCATTGCTTGTCAACCAAGGTACCTCTGGAGCATCAAGAAACTTGATTGGAAGAGGATTTGTGCGATTCTGGAAAAATGGGTTTCAGGCCAGAAAAACGATGACCCCGGGGTCATCAAAAATTTTGGTGGGAAAAAAATATTTTGCCTAGAAACATTTTGGAGTAGCAGGAGCATTGCTTGTCAACCAAGGTAACTCTGGAGCATAAAGAAACTTGATTGGGAGAGGATTTGTGTGATCCTGGAAAAATGGGTTTCAGGCCAGAAAAACGATGACCCCGGGGTCATCAAAAAATTGGTGAAAAAAAATATTTTGCCTAGAAACATTTTGGTGTAGCAGGAGCATTGTTTGTCACCCAAGGAAACTCTGGAGCATCAAGAAAGTTGATTGGGAGAGGATTTGTGCGATCCTGGAAAAATGGGTTTCAGGCCAGAAAAACGATGACCCCGGGGTCATCAAAAATTTTGGTGGAAAAAATTTATTTTCCCTAGAAACATTTTGGAGTAGCAGGAGCATTGCTTGTCAACCAAGGTAACTCTGGAGCATCAAGAAACTTGATTGGAAGAGGATTTGTTCGATCCTGGAAAAATGGGTTTTAGGCCAGAAAAACCATGACCCCGTGGTCATCAAAAATTTTGGTGGAAAAAAAATATTTTGCCTAGAAACATTTTGGAGTAGCAGGAGCATTGCTTGTCAACCAAGGTACCTCTGGAGCATCAAGAAACTTGATTGGAAGAGGATTTGTGCGATTCTGGAAAAATGGGTTTCAGGCCAGAAAAACGATGACCCCGGGGTCATCAAAAATTTTGGTGGGAAAAAAATATTTTGCCTAGAAACATTTTGGAGTAGCAGGAGCATTGCTTGTCAACCAAGGTAACTCTGGAGCATAAAGAAACTTGATTGGGAGAGGATTTGTGCGATCCTGGAAAAATGGGTTTCAGGCCAGAAAAACGATGACCCCGGGGTCATCAAAAATTTTGGTGGAAAAAATTTATTTTCCCTAGAAACATTTTGGAGTAGCAGGAGCATTGCTTGTCAACCAAGGTAACTCTGGAGCATCAAGAAACTTGATTGGAAGAGGATTTGTTCGATCCTGGAAAAATGGGTTTTAGGCCAGAAAAACCATGACCCCGTGGTCATCAAAAATTTTGGTGGAAAAAAAATATTTTGCCTAGAAACATTTTGGAGTAGCAGGAGCATTGCTTGTCAACCAAGGTACCTCTGGAGCATAAAGAAACTTGATTGGAAGAGGATTTGTGCGATCCTGGAAAAATGGGTTTCAGGCCAGAAAAACGATGACCCCGGGGTCATCAATAAATTGGTGAAAGAAAGTATTTTGCCTAGAAACATTTTGGTGTAGCAGGAGCATAGCTTGTCACCCAAGGAAACTCTGGAGCATCAAGAAAGTTGATTGGGAGAGGATTTGTGCGATCCTGGAAAAATGGGTTTCAGGCCAGAAAAACGATGACCCCGGGGTCATCAAAAATTTTGGTGGAAAAAATTTATTTTCCCTAGAAACATTTTGGAGTAGCAGGAGCATTGCTTGTCAACCAAGGTAACTCTGGAGCATCAAGAAACTTGATTGGAAGAGGATTTGTGCGATCCTGGAAAAATAGGTTTCAGGCCAGAAAAACGAAGACCCCGGGGTCATCAAAAAATTGGTGAAAAAAAATATTTTGCCTAGAAACATTTTGGTGTAGCAGGAGCATTGCTTGTCACCCAAGGAAACTCTGGAGCATCAAGAAAGTTGATTGGGAGAGGATTTGTGTGATCCTGGAAAAATGGGTTTCAGGCCAGAAAAACGATGACCCCGGGGTCATCAAAAAATTGGTGAAAAAAAATATTTTGCCTAGAAACATTTTGGTGTAGCAGGAGCATTGTTTGTCACCCAAGGAAACTCTGGAGCATCAAGAAAGTTGATTGGAAGAGGATTTGTGCGATCCTGGAAAAATTGGTTTAAGGCCAGAAAAACCATGACCCCGGGGTCATCAAAAATTTTGGTGGGAAAAAAATATTTTGCCTAGAAACATTTTGGAGTAGCAGGAGCATTGCTTGTCAACCAAGGTAACTCTGGAGCATCAAGAAACTTGATTGGGAGAGGATTTGTGCGATCCTGGAAAAAATAGGTTTCAGGCCAGAAAAACGATGACCCCGGGGTCATCAAAAAATTGGTGAAAAAAAATATTTTGCCTAGAAACATTTTGGTGTAGCAGGAGCATAGCTTGTAACCCATGGAAACTCTGGAGCATCAAGAAAGTTGATTGGGAGAGGATTTGTGCGATCCTGGAAAAATGGGTTTCAGGCCAGAAAAACGATGACCCCGGGGTCATCAAAAAATTGGTGAAAAAAAATATTTTGCCTAGAAACATTTTGGGTGTAGCAGGAGCATTGCTTGTCACCCAAGGAAACTCTGGAGCATCAAGAAAGTTGATTGGGAGAGGATTTGTGCGATCCTGGAAAAATGGGTTTCAGGCCAGAAGAACGATGACCCCGGGGTCATCAATAAATTGGTGAAAAAAATATTTTGCCTAGAAACATTTCGGATGTAGCGGGAGCATAGCTTGTAACCCAAGGAAATTCTGAGCATCAAGTAACTTGATTGGGAGAGGATTTGTGCGATCCTGGAAAAATGGGCTTCAGGCCAGAAAAACGATGACCCCGGGGTCATCAAAAAATTGGTGAAAAAAAATATTTTGCCTAGAAACATTTTGGAGTAGCAGGAGCATAGTTTGTCAACCAAGGTAACTCTGGAGCATCAAGAAACTTGATTGGAAGAGGATTTGTGCAATCCTGGAAAAATGGGTTTCAGGCCAGAAAAACGATGACCCCGGGGTCATCAAAAAATTGGTGAAAAAAAATATTTTGCCTAGAAACATTTTGGTGTAGCAGGAGCTATGTTTGTCACCCAAGGAAACTCTGGAGCATCAAGAAAGTTGATTGGAAGAGGATTTGTGCGATCCTGGAAAAATGGGTTTCAGGCCAGAAAAACCATGACCCCGGGGTCATCAAAAATTTTGGTGGAAAAAATTTATTTTCCTAGAAACATTTTGGAGTAGCAGGAGCATTGCTTGTCAACCAAGGTAACTCTGGAGCATCAAGAAACTTGATTGGAAGAGGATTTGTTCGATCCTGGAAAATGGGTTTCAGGCCATAAAAACGATGACCCCGGGGTCATCAAAAATTTTGGTGGGAAAAAAATATTTTGCCTAGAAACATTTTGGAGTAGCAGGAGCATTGCTTGTCAACCAAGGTACCTCTGGAGCATCAAGAAACTTGATTGGAAGAGGATTTGAGCGATTCTGGAAAAATGGGTTTCAGGCCAGAAAAACGATGACCCCGGGGGTCATCAAAAATTTTGGTGGAAAAAATATATTTTCCCTAGAAACATTTTGGAGTAGCAGGAGCATTGCTTGTCAACCAAGGTAACTCTGGAGCATCAAGAAACTTGATTGGGAGAGGATTTGTGCGATCCTGGAAAAATGGGTTTCAGGCCAGAAAACAATGACCCCGGGGTGATCAAAAAATTGGTGAAAAAAAATATTTTGCCTAGAAACATTTTGGTGTAGCAGGAGCATTGCTTGTCACCCAAGGAAACTCTGGAGCATCAAGAAAGTTGATTGGGAGAGGATTTGTGCGATCCTGGAAAAATGGGTTTCAGGCCAGAAGAACGATGACCCCGGGGTCATCAATAAATTGGTGAAAAAAATATTTTGCCTAGAAACATTTCGGTGTAGCGGGAGCATAGCTTGTAACCCAAGGAAATTCTGGAGCATCAAGAAACTTGATTGGGAGAGGATTTGTGCGATCCTGGAAAAATGGGCTTCAGGCCAGAAAAACGATGACCCCGGGGTCATCAAAAAATTGGTGAAAAAAAAAATTTTGCCTAGAAACATTTTGGAGTAGCAGGAGCATAGCTTGTCAACCAAGGTAACTCTGGAGCATCAAGAAACTTGATTGGAAGAGGATTTGTGCAATCCTGGAAAAATGGGTTTCAGGCCAGAAAAAACGATGACCCCGGGGTCATCAAAAATTTTGGTGGGAAAAAAATATTTTGCCTAGAAACATTTTGGAGTAGCAGGAGCATTGCTTGTCAACCAATGTAACTCTGGAGCATAAAGAAACTTGATTGGGAGAGGATTTGTGCGATCCTGGAAAAATGGGTTTCAGGCCAGAAAAACGATGACCCCGGGGTCATCAATAAATTGGTGAAAGATAGTATTTTGCCTAAAAACATTTTGGTGTAGCAGGAGCATAGCTTGTCACCCAAGGGAAACTCTGGAGCATCAAGAAAGTTGATTGGGAGAGGATTTGTGTGATCCTGGAAAAATGGGTTTCAGGCCAGAAAAACGATGACCCCGGGGTCATCAAAAAATTGGTGAAAAAATATATTTTGCCTAGAAACATTTTGGTGTAAGCAAGGAGCATTGTTTGTCACCCAAGGAAACTCTGGAGCATCAAGAAAGTTGATTGGGAGAGGATTTGTGCGATCCTGGAAAAATGGGTTTCAGGCCAGAAAAACCATGACCCCGGGGTCATCAAAAATTTTGGTGGAAAAAATTTATTTTCCCTAGAAACATTTTGGGAGTAGCAGGAGCATTGCTTGTCAACCAAGGAAACTCTGGAGCATCAAGAAAGTTGATTGGGAGAGGATTTGTGTGATCCTGGAAAAATGGGTTTCAGGCCAGAAAAACGATGACCCCGGGGTCATCAAAAATTGGTGAAAAAAAATATTTTGCCTAGAAACATTTTGGTGTAGCAGGAGCATTGTTTGTCACCCAAGGAAACTCTGGAGCATCAAGAAAGTTGATTGGGAGAGGATTTGTGCGATCCTGGAAAAATGGGTTTCAGGCCAGAAAAACCATGACCCCGGGGTCATCAAAAATTTTGGTGGAAAAAATTTATTTTCCCTAGAAACATTTTGGAGTAGCAGGAGCATTGCTTGTCAACCAAGGTAACTCTGGAGCATCAAGAAACTTGATTGGAAGAGGATTTGTTCGATCCTGGAAAAATGGTTTCAGGCCAGAAAAACGATGACCCCGGGTCATCAGAACTTTTGGTGGGAAAAAAATATTTGCCTTGAAATATTTTGGAGTAGCAGGAGCATTGCTTGTCAACCAAGGTACCTCTGGAGCATCAAGAAACTTGATTGGAAGAGGATTTGTGCGATCCTTGAAAAATAGGTTTCAGGCCAGAAAAACGAAGACCCCGGGGTCATCAAAAAATTGGTGAAAAAAAATATTTTGCCTAGAAACATTTTGGTGTAGCAGGAGCATTGCTTGTCACCCAAGGAAACTCTGGAGCATCAAGAAAGTTGATTGGGAGAGGATTTGTGTGATCCTGGAAAAATGGGTTTCAGGCCAGAAAAACGATGACCCCGGGGTCATCAAAAATTGGTGAAAAAAAATATTTTGCCTAGAAACATTTTGGTGTAGCAGGAGCATTGTTGTCACCCAAGGAAACTCTGGAGCATCAAGAAAGTTGATTGGAAGAGGATTTGTGCGATCCTGGAAAAATGGGTTTAAGGCCAGAAAAACCATGACCCCGGGGTCATCAAAAATTTTGGTGGAAATAATATATTTTCCCTAGAAACATTTTGGAGTAGCAGGAGCATTGCTTGTCAACCAAGGTACCTCTGGAGCATCAAGAAACTTGAATGGAAGAGGATTTGTGCGATTCTGGAAAAATGGGTTTCAGGCCAGAAAAACGATGACCCCGGGGTCATCAAAAATTTTGGTGGGAAAAAAATATTTTGCCTAGAAACATTTTGGAGTAGCAGGAGCATTGCTTGTCAACCAAGGTAACTCTGTAGCATAAAGAAACTTGATTGGGAGAGGATTTGTGCGATCCTGGAAAAATGGGTTTCAGGCCAGAAAAACGATGACCCCGGGGTCATCAATAAATTTGGTGAAAGAAAGTATTTTGCCTAGAAACATTTTGGTGTAGCAGGAGCATAGCTTGTCACCCAAGGAAACTCTGGAGCATCAAGAAAGTTGATTGGGAGAGGATTTGTGCGATCCTGGAAAAATGGGTTTCAGGCCAGAAAAACGATGACCCCGGGGTCATCAAAAAATTGGTGAAAAAAAATATTTTGCCTAGAAACATTTTGGTGTAGCAGGAGCATTGTTTGTCACACAAGGAAACTCTGGAGCATCAAGAAAGTTGATTGAAGAGGATTTGTGCGATCCTGGAAAAATGGGTTTAAGGCCAGAAAAACCATGACCCCGGGGTCATCAAAATTTTGGTGGGAAAAAAATATTTGCCTAGAAACATTTTGGAGTAGCAGGAGCATTGCTTGTCAACCAAGGTAACTCTGGAGCATCAAGAAACTTGATTGGGAGAGGATTTGTGCGATCCTGGAAAAATGGGTTTCAGGCCAGAAAAACGATGACCCCGGGGTCATCAAAAAATTGGTGAAAAAAAATATTTTGCCTAGAAACATTTTGGTGTAGCAGGAGCATAGCTTGTAACCCATGGAAACTCTGGAGCATCAAGAAAGTTGATTGGGAGAGGATTTGTGCGATCCTGGAAAAATGGGTTTCAGGCCAGAAAAACGATGACCCCGGGGTCATCAAAAAATTGGTGAAAAAAAATATTTTGCCTAGAAACATTTTGGTGTAGCAGGAGCATTGCTTGTCACCCAAGGAAACTCTGGAGCATCAAGAAAGTTGATTGGGAGAGGATTTGTGCGATCCTGGAAAAATGGGTTTCAGGCCAGAAGAACGATGACCCCGGGGTCATCAATAAATTGGTGAAAAAAATATTTTGCCTAGAAACATTTCGGTGTAGCGGGAGCATAGCTTGTAACCCAAGGAAATTCTGGAGCATCAAGAAACTTGATTGGGAGAGGATTTGTGCGATCCTGGAAAAATGGGCTTCAGGCCAGAAAAACGATGACCCCGGGGTCATCAAAAAATTGGTGAAAAAAAATATTTTGCCTAGAAACATTTTGGAGTAGCAGGAGCATAGCTTGTCAACCAAGGTAACTCTGGAGCATCAAGAAACTTGATTGGAAGAGGATTTGTGCAATCCTGGAAAAATGGGTTTCAGGCCAGAAAAACGATGACCCCGGGGTCATCAAAAAAATTGGTGAAAAAAAATATTTTGCCTAGAAACATTTTGGTGTAGCAGGAGCTATGTTTGTCACCCAAGGAAACTCTGGAGCATCAAGAAAGTTGATTGGAAGAGGATTTGTGCGATCCTGGAAAAATGGGTTTCAGGCCAGAAAAACCATGACCCCGGGGTCATCAAAAATTTTGGTGGAAAAAATTTATTTTCCCTAGAAACATTTTGGAGTAGCAGGAGCATTGCTTGTCAACCAAGGTAACTCTGGAGCATCAAGAAACTTGATTGGAAGAGGATTTGTTCGATCCTGGAAAAATGGGTTTCAGGCCATAAAAACGATGACCCCGGGGTCATCAAAAATTTTGGTGGGAAAAAAATATTTTGCCTAGAAACATTTTGGAGTAGCAGGAGCATTGCTTGTCAACCAAGGTACCTCTGGAGCATCAAGAAACTTGATTGGAAGAGGATTTGAGCGATTCTGGAAAAATGGGTTTCAGGCCAGAAAAACGATGACCCCGGGGTCATCAAAAATTTTGGTGGAAAAAATATATTTTCCCTAGAAACATTTTGGAGTAGCAGGAGCATTGCTTGTCAACCAAGGTAACTCTGGAGCATCAAGAAACTTGATTGGGAGAGGATTTGTGCGATCCTGGAAAAATGGGTTTCAGGCCAGAAAACAATGACCCCGGGGTGATCAAAAAATTGGTGAAAGAAAATATTTTGCCTAGAAACTTTTTGGTGTAGCAGGAGCATAGCTTGTCACCCAAGGAAACTCAGGAGCATCAAGAAAGTTGATTGGGAGAGGATTTGTGCGATCCTGGAAAAATGGGTTTCAGGCCAGAAAAACGATGACCCCGGGGTCATCAAAAAATTGGTGAAAAAAAATATTTTGCCTAGAAACATTTTGGTGTAGCAGGAGCATTGCTTGTCACCCAAGGAAACTCTGGAGCATCAAGAAAGTTGATTGGGAGAGGATTTGTGCGATCCTGGAAAAATGGGTTTCAGGCCAGAAGAACGATGACCCCGGGGTCATCAATAAATTGGTGAAAAAAATATTTTGCCTAGAAACATTTCGATGTAGCGGGAGCATAGCTTGTAACCCAAGGAAATTCTGGAGCATCAAGAAACTTGATTGGGAGAGGATTTGTGCGATCCTGGAAAAATGGGCTTCAGGCCAGAAAAACGATGACCCCGGGGTCATCAAAAAATTGGTGAAAAAAAAATATTTTGCCTAGAAACATTTTGGAGTAGCAGGAGCATAGCTTGTCAACCAAGGTAACTCTGGAGCATCAAGAAACTTGATTGGAAGAAGATTTGTGCAATCCTGGAAAAATGGGTTTCAGGCCAGAAAAACGATGACCCCGGGGTCATCAAAAAATTGGTGAAAAAAAATATTTTGCCTAGAAACATTTTGGTGTAGCAGGAGCATTGCTTGTCACCCAAGGAATCTCTGGAGCATCAAGAAAGTTGATTGGGAGAGGATTTGTGCGATCCTGGAAAAATGGGTTTTAGGCCAGAAAAACCATGACCCCGGGGTCATCAAAAATTTTGGTGGAAAAAAAATATTTTGCCTAGAAACATTTTGGTGTAGCAGGAGCATTGCTTGTCAACCAAGGTACCTCTGGAGCATCAAGAAACTTGATTGGAAGAGGATTTGTGCGATTCTGGAAAAATGGGTTTCAGGCCAGAAAAACGATGACCCCGGGGTCATCAAAAATTTTGGTGGGAAAAAAATATTTTGCCTAGAAACATTTTGGAGTAGCAGGAGCATTGCTTGTCAACCAAGGTAACTCTGGAGCATAAAGAAACTTGATTGGGAGAGGATTTGTGCGATCCTGGAAAAATGGGTTTCAGGCCAGAAAAACGATGACCCCGGGGTCATCAATAAATTGGTGAAAGAAAGTATTTTGCCTAAAAACATTTTGGTGTAGCAGGAGCATTGCTTGTCAACCAAGGTAACTCTGGAGCATCAAGAAAGTTGATTGGGAGAGGATTTGTGTGATCCTGGAAAAATGGGTTTCAGGCCAGAAAAACGATGACCCCGGGGTCATCAAAAAATTGGTGAAAAAAAATATTTTGCCTAGAAACATTTTGGTGTAGCAGGAGCATTGTTTGTCACCCAAGGAAACTCTGGAGCATCAAGAAAGTTGATTGGGAGAGGATTTGTGCGATCCTGGAAAAATGGGTTTCAGGCCAGAAAAACCATGACCCCGGGGTCATCAAAAATTTTGGTGGAAAAAATTTATTTTCCCTAGAAACATTTTGGAGTAGCAGGAGCATTGCTTGTCAACCAAGGTAACTCTGGAGCATCAAGAAACTTGATTGGAAGAGGATTTGTTTGATCCTGGAAAAATGGGTTTCAGGCCAGAAAAACGATGACCCCGGGGTCATCAAAACTTTTGGTGGGAAAAAAATATTTTGCCTTGAAATATTTTGGAGTAGCAGGAGCATTGCTTGTCAACCAAGGTACCTCTGGAGCATCAAGAAACTTGATTGGAAGAGGATTTGTGCGATCCTTGAAAAATAGGTTTCAGGCCAGAAAAACGAAGACCCCGGGGTCATCAAAAAATTGGTGAAAAAAAATATTTTGCCTAGAAACATTTTGGTGTAGCAGGAGCATTGCTTGTCACCCAAGGAAACTCTGGAGCATCAAGAAAGTTGATTGGGAGAGGATTTGTGTGATCCTGGAAAAATGGGTTTCAGGCCAGAAAAACGATGACCCCGGGGTCATCAAAAAATTGGTGAAAAAAAATATTTTGCCTAGAAACATTTTGGTGTAGCAGGAGCATTGTTTGTCACCCAAGGAAACTCTGGAGCATCAAGAAAGTTGATTGGGAGAGGATTTGTGCGATCCTGGAAAAATGGGTTTCAGGCCAGAAAAACCATGACCCCGGGGTCATCAAAAATTTTGGTGGAAAAAATTTATTTTCCCTAGAAACATTTTGGAGTAGCAGGAGCATTGCTTGTCAACCAAGGTAACTCTGGAGCATCAAGAAACTTGATTGGAAGAGGATTTGTTTGATCCTGGAAAAATGGGTTTCAGGCCAGAAAAACGATGACCCCGGGGTCATCAAAACTTTTGGTGGGAAAAAAATATTTTGCCTTGAAATATTTTGGAGTAGCAGGAGCATTGCTTGTCAACCAAGGTACCTCTGGAGCATCAAGAAACTTGATTGGAAGAGGATTTGTGCGATCCTTGAAAAATAGGTTTCAGGCCAGAAAAACGAAGACCCCGGGGTCATCAAAAAATTGGTGAAAAAAAATATTTTGCCTAGAAACATTTTGGTGTAGCAGGAGCATTGTTTGTCACCCAAGGAAACTCTGGAGCATCAAGAAAGTTGATTGGAAGAGGATTTGTGCGATCCTGGAAAAATGGGTTTAAGGCCAGAAAAACCATGACCCCGGGGTCATCAAAAATTTTGGTGGAAATAATATATTTTTGCTAGAAACATTTTGGAGTAGCAGGAGCATTGCTTGTCAACCAAGGTACCTCTGGAGCATCAAGAAACTTGATTGGAAGAGGATTTGTGCGATTCTGGAAAAATGGGTTTCAGGCCAGAAAAACGATGACCCCGGGGTCATCAAAAATTTTGGTGGGAAAAAAATATTTTGCCTAGAAACATTTTGGAGTAGCAGGAGCATTGCTTGTCAACCAAGGTAACTCTGGAGCATAAAGAAACTTGATTGGGAGAGGATTTGTGCGATCCTGGAAAAATGGGTTTCAGGCCAGAAAAACGATGACCCCGGGGTCATCAATAAATTGGTGAAAGAAAGTATTTTGCCTAGAAACATTTTGGTGTAGCAGGAGCATAGCTTGTCACCCAAGGAAACTCTGGAGCATCAAGAAAGCTGATTGGGAGAGGATTTGTGTGATCCTGGAAAAAATGGGTTTCAGGCCAGAAAAACGATGACCCCGGGGTCATCAAAAAATTGGTGAAAAAAAATAT
Organism: Tiliqua scincoides; assembly: GCF_035046505.1. Lineage (NCBI taxonomy): Eukaryota > Metazoa > Chordata > Lepidosauria > Squamata > Scincidae > Tiliqua > Tiliqua scincoides. The sequence continues at coordinate 32,845 of NW_027101347.1, forward strand.
TTTGCCTAGAAACATTTTGGTGTAGCAGGAGCATTGTTTGTCACCCAAGGAAACTCTGGAGCATCAAGAAAGTGATTGGGAGAGGATTTGTGCGATCCTGGAAAAATGGGTTTCAGGCCAGAAAAACGATGACCCCGGGGTCATCAAAAATTTTGGTGGAAAAAATTTATTTTCCCTAGAAACATTTTGGAGTAGCAGGAGCATTGCTTGTCAACCAAGGTAACTCTGGAGCATCAAGAAACTTGATTGGAAGAGGATTTGTTCGATCCTGGAAAAATGGGTTTCAGGCCAGAAGAACGATGACCCCGAGGTCATCAAGTAAATTGGTGAAAAAAATATTTTGCCTAGAAACATTTCGGAGTAGCGGGAGCATAGCTTGTAACCCAAGGAAATTCTGGAGCATCAAGAACTTGATTGGGAGAGGATTTGTGCGATCCTGGAAAAATGGGTTTCAGGCCAGAAAAACGATGACCCCGGGGTCATCAAAAAATTGGTGAAAAAAAATATTTTGCCTAGAAACATTTTGGAGTAGCAGGAGCATAGCTTGTCAACCAAGGTAACTCTGGAGCATCAAGAAACTTGATTGGAAGGGGATTTGTGCAATCCTGGAAAAATGGGGTTCAGGCCAGAAAAACGATGACCCCGGGGTCATCAAAAAATTGGTGAAAAAAATATTTTGCCTAGAAACATTTTGGTGTAGCAGGAGCAATGTTTGTCCACCCAAGGAAACTCTGGAGCATCAAGAAAGTTGATTGGAAGAGGATTTGTGCGATCCTGGAAAAGTGGGTTTCAGGCCAGAAAAACCATGACCCCGGGGTCATCAAAAATTTTGGTGGAAAAAATTTATTTTCCCTAGAAACATTTTGGAGTAGCAGGAGCATTGCTTGTCAACCAAGGTAACTCTGGAGCATCAAGAAACTTGATTGGAAGAGGATTTGTTCGATCCTGGAAAAATGGGTTTCAGGCCAGAAAAACGATGACCCCGGGGTCATCAAAAATTTTGGTGGGAAAAAAATATTTTGCCCTAGAAACATTTTGGAGTAGCAGGAGCATAGCTTGTCAAGCAAGGTACCTCTGGAGCATCAAGAAACTTGATTGGAAGAGGATTTGAGCGATTCTGGAAAAATGGGTTTCAGGCCAGAAAAACGATGACCCCGGGGTCATCAAAAATTTTGGTGGGAAAAAAATATTTTGCCTAGAAACATTTTGGAGTAGCAGGAGCATTGCTTGTCAACCAAGGTAACTCTGGAGCCTCAAGAAACTTGATTGGAAGAGGATTTGTGTGATTCTGGAAAAAATGGGTTTCAGGCCAGAAAAACCATGACCCCGGGGGTCATCAAAAATTTTGGTGGGAAAAAAATATTTTGCCTAGAAACATTTTGGAGTAGCAGGAGCATTGCTTGTCAACCCAAGGTACCTCTGGAGCATCAAGAAACTTGATTGGAAGAGGATTTGTGTGATTCTGGAAAAATGGGTTTCAGGCCAGAAAAACCATGACCCCGGGGTCATCAAAAATTTTGGTGGGAAAAAAATATTTTGCCTAGAAACATTTGGAGTAGCAGGAGCATTGCTTGTCAACCAAGGTAACTCTGGAGCATCAAGAAACTTGATTGGGAGAGGATTTGTGCGATCCTGGAAAAATAGGTTTCAGGCCAGAAAAGTAATCATGACCCCGGGGTCATCAAAAATGTTGGTGGAAAAAAAGAATTTTCCTAGGCACAGTGTGTTGTAGCAGGAGCATTGCTTGTCACCCAAGGAAACTCTGGAGCATCAAGAAACTTGATTGGGAGATGATTTGTGCTATCCTGGAAAAATGGGTTTTCAGGCCAGAAAAACGATGACCCCGGGGTCATCAAAATTTTGGTGGAAAAAATTTTATTCCCTAGGCATATTTTGGTGTAGCAGGAGCATTTCTTGTCACCCAAGGAAACCCTGGAGCATCAAGAAACTTGATTGGGAGAGGATTTGTGCGATCCTGGAAAAATGGGTTTTAGGCCAGGAAAACGATGACCCCCTGGGTCATCAAAAATATTGTTGGAAAAAAAGTATTTTTCCTAGACACAGTATGGTGTAGCAGGAGCATTGCTTGTCACCCAAGTAAACTCTGGAGCATCAAGAAATTTGATTGGGAGAGGATTTGTGCGATCCTGGAAAAATGGGTTTCAGGCCAGAAAAACGATGACCCCGGGGTCATCAAAAATTTTGGTGGGAAAAAAAATATTTTGCCTAGAAACATTTTGGAGTAGCAGGAGCATTGCTTGTCAACCTAGGTAACTCTGGAGCATCAAGAAACTTGATTGGGAGAGGATTTGTGCGATCCTGGAAAAATAGATTTTAGGCCAGAAAAACGATGACCCCGGGGTCATCAAAAAATTGGTGAAAAAAATATTTTGCCTAGAAACATTTTGGTGTAGCAGGAGCATTGCTTGTCACCCAAGGAAACTCTGGAGCATCAAGAAACTTGATTGGGAGAGGATTTGTGCGATCCTGGAAAAATGGGTTTCAGGCCAGAAAAACGATGACCCCGGGTTCATCAAAAAATTGGTGAAAAAAAATATTTTGCCTAGAAACATTTTGGTGTAGCAGGAGCATAGCTTGTCAACCAAGGTAACTCTGAGCATCAAGAAACTTGATTGGAAGAGGATTTGTGCAATCCTGGAAAAATGGGTTTCAGGCCAGAAAAACGATGACCCCGGGGTCATCAAAAAATTGGTGAAAAAAAATATTTTGCCTAGAAACATTTTGGAGTAGCAGGAGCATTGCTTGTCAACCAAGGTAACTATGGAGCATCAAGAAACTTGATTGGAAGAGGATTTGTTCGATCCTGGAAAAATGGGTTTCAGGCCAGAAAAACGATGACCCCCGGTGTCATCAACAATTTTGGTGAAAAAAAATATTTTGCCTAGAAACATTTTGGAGTAGCAGGAGCATTGCTTGTCAACCAAGGTAACTCTGGAGCATCAAGAAACATGATTGGGAGAGGATTTGTGCGATCCTGGAAAAATGGGTTTCAGGCCAGAAGAACGATGACCCCGGGGTCATCAATAAATTGGTGAAAAAAATATTTTGCCTAGAAACATTTTGGTGTAGCAGGAGCATAGCTTGTCACCCAAGGAAACTCTGGAGCATCAAGAAAGTTGATTGGGAGAGGATTTGTGCGATCCTGGAAAAATGGGTTCCAGGTCTGAAAAACGATGACCCCGGGGTCATCAAAAAATTGGTGAAAAAAAATATTTTGCCTAGAAACTTTTTGGTGTAGCAGGAGCATTGTTTGTCACCCAAGGAAACTCTGGAGCATCAAGAAAGTTGATTGGGAGAGGATTTGTGCGATCCTGGAAAAATGGGTTTTCAGGCCAGAAAAACCATGACCCCGGGGTCATCAAAAATTTTGGTGGAAAAAATTATTTTTCCTAGAAACATTTTGGAGTAGCAGGAGCATTGCTTGTCAACCAAGGTAACTCTGGAGCATCAAGAAACTTGATTGGAAGAGGATTTGTTCGATCCTGGAAAAATGGGTTTCAGGCCAGGAAAACGATGACCCCGGGGTCATCAATAAATTGGTGAAAAAAATATTTTGCCTAGAAACATTTTGGTGTAGCAGGAGCATAGCTTGTAACCCATGGAAATTCTGGAGCATCAAGAAACTTGATTGGGAGAGGATTTGTGCGATCCTGGAAAAATAGGGTTTCAGGGCCAGAAAAACGATGACCCCGGGGCCATCAAAAAATTGGTGAAAAAAAATATTTTGCCTAGAAACATTTCGGTGTAGCGGGAGCATAGCTTGTAACCCAAGGAAATTCTGGAGCATCAAGAAACTTGATTGGGAGAGGATTTGTGCGATCCTGGAAAAATGGGTTTCAGGCCAGAGAAACGATGACCCCGGGGTCATCAAAAAATTGGGTGAAAAAAATAATTTGCCTAGAAACATTTGGAGTAGCAGGAGCATAGCTTGTCAACCAAGGTAACTCTGGAGCATCAAGTAACTTGATTGGAATAGGATTTGTGCAATCCTGGAAAAATGGGTTTCAGGCCAGAAAAACGATGACCCCGGGGTCATCAAAAAATTGGTGAAAAAAAATATTTTGCCTAGAAACATTTTGGTGTAGCAGGAGCATAGCTTGTAACCCAAGGAAACTCTTGAGCATCAAGAAAGTTGATTGGGAGAGGATTTGTGCGATCCTGGAAAAATGGGTTTCAGGACAGAAAACCCATGACCCCGGGGTCATCAAAAATTTTGGTGGGAAAAAAATATTTTGCCTAGAAACATTTTGAGTAGCAGGAGCATTGCTTGTCCACCAAGGTACCTCTGGAACATCAAGAAACGTGATTGGAAGAGGATTTGTGCGATTCTGGAAAAATGGGTTTCAGGCCAGAAAAACGATGACCCCGGGGTCATCAAAAATTTTGGTGGGAAAAAAATATTTTGCCTAGAAACATTTTGGAGTAGCAGGAGCATTGCTTGTCAACCAAGGTAACTCTGGAGCATCAAGAAAGTTGATTGGGAGAGGATTTGTGCGATCCTGGAAAAATGGGTTTCAGGCCAGAAGAACGATGACCCCGGGGTCATCAATAAATTGGTGAAAAAAATATTTTGCCTAGAAACATTTTGGTGTAGCAGGAGCATAGCTTGTAACCCATGAAATTCTGGAGCATCAAGAAACTTGGTTGGGAGAGGATTTGTGCGATCCTGGAAAAATGGGTTTCAGGCCAGAAAAACCATGACCCCGGGGTCATCAAAAAATTGGTGAAAAAAAATATTTTGCCTAGAAACATTTTGGTGTAGCAGGAGCATTGTTTGTCACCCAAGGAAACTCTGGAGCATCAAGAAACTTGATTGGGAGAGGATTTGTGCGATCCTGGAAAATGGGTTTCAGGCCAGAAAAACGATGACCCCGGGGTCATCAAAAAATTGGTGAAAAAAATATTTTGCCTAGAAACATTTTGGTGTAGTAGGAGCATAGCTTGTAACCCAAGGAAACTCTGGAGCATCAAGAAAGTTGATTGGGAGAGGATTTGTGCGATCCTGGAAAAATAGGTTTCAGGCCAGAAAAACGATGACCCCGGGGTCATCAAAAATTGATGAAAAAAAATATTTTGCCTAGAAACATTTGGTGTAGCAGGAGCATTGCTTGTCACCCAAGGAAACTCTGGAGCATCAAGAAATTTGATTGGGAGAGGATTCGTGCGATCTTGGAAAAATGGGTTTTAGGCCAGGAAAACCATGACCCCGGGGTCATGAAACAATTGGTGAAAAAAAATATTTTGCCTAGAAACATTTTGGTGTAGCAGGAGCATAGCTTGTCACCCAAGGAAACTCTGGAGCATCAAGAAAGTTGATTGGGAGAGGATTTGTGCGATCCTGGAAAAATGGGTTTCAGGTCTGAAAAACGATGACCCCGGGGTCATCAAAAAATTGGTGAAAAAAAATATTTTGCCTAGAAACTTTTTGGTGTAGCAGGAGCATTGTTTGTCACCCAAGGAAACTCTGGAGCATCAAGAAAGTTGATTGGGAGAGGATTGTGCGATCCTGGAAAAATGGGGTTTCAGGCCAGAAAAACCATGACCCCGGGGTCATCAAAAATTTTGGTGGAAAAAATTTATTTTTCCTAGAAACATTTTGGAGTAGCAGGAGCATTGCTTGTCAACCAAGGTAACTCTGGAGCATCAAGAAACTTGATTGGAAGAGGATTTGTTCGATCCTGGAAAAATGGGTTTCAGGCCAGAAAAACGATGACCCCGGGGTCATCAATAAATTGGTGAAAAAAATATTTTGCCTAGAAACATTTTGGTGTAGCAGGAGCATAGCTTGTAACCCATGGAAATTCTGGAGCATCAAGAAACTTGATTGGGAGAGGATTTGTGCGATCCTGGAAAAATAGGTTTCAGGCCAGAAAAACGATGACCCCGGGGTCATCAAAAAATTGGTGAAAAAAAATATTTTGCCTAGAAACATTTTGGTGTAGAAGGAGCATAGCTTGTCAACCAAGGTAACTCTGGAGCATCAAGAAACTTGATTGGAAGAGGATTTGTGCGATCCTGGAAAAATGGGTTTCAGGCCAGAGAAACGATGACCCCGGGGTCATCAAAAAATTGGTGAAAAAAAATAATTTGCCTAGAAACATTTTGGAGTAGCAGGAGCATAGCTTGTCAACCAAGGTAACTCTGAGCATCAAGAAACTTGATTGGAAGAGGATTTGTGCAATCCTGGAAAAATGGGGTTTCAGGCCAGAAAAACGATGACCCCGGGGTCATCAAAAATTGGTGAAAAAAAATATTTTGCCTAGAAACATTTTGGTGTAGCAGGAGCATAGCTTGTAACCCAAGGAAACTCTTGAGCATCAAGAAAGTTGATTGGGAGAGGATTTGTGCGATCCTGGAAAAATGGGTTTCAGGACAGAAAAACCATGACCCCGGGGTCATCAAAAATTTTGGTGGGAAAAAAATATTTTGCCTAGAAACATTTTGGAGTAGCAGGAGCATTGCTTGTCCACCAAGGTACCTCTGGAACATCAAGAAACGTGATTGGAAGAGGATTTGTGCGATTCTGGAAAAATGGGTTTCAGGCCAGAAAAACGATGACCCCGGGGGTCATCAAAATTTTGGTGGGAAAAAAATATTTTGCCTAGAAACATTTTGGAGTAGCAGGAGCATTGCTTGTCAACCAAGGTAACTCTGGAGCATCAAGAAAGTTGATTGGGAGAGGATTTGTGCGATCCTGGAAAAATGGGTTTCAGGCCAGAAGAACGATGACCCCGGGGTCATCATTAAATTGGTGAAAAAAATATTTTGCCTAGAAACATTTTGGTGTAGCAGGAGCATAGCTTGTAACCCATGGAAATTCTGGAGCATCAAGAAACTTGGTTGGGAGAGGATTTGTGCGATCCTGGAAAATGGGTTTCAGGCCAGAAAAACCATGACCCCGGGGTCATCAAAAAATTGGTGAAAAAAAATATTTTGCCTAGAAACATTTTGGTGTAGCAGGAGCATTGTTTGTCACCCAAGGAAACTCTGGAGCATCAAGAAACTTGATTGGGAGAGGATTTGTGCGATCCTGGAAAAATGGGTTTCAGGCCAGAAAAACGATGACCCCGGGGGTCATCAAAAAATTGGTGAAAAAAAATATTTTGCCTAGAAACATTTTGGTGTAGTAGGAGCATAGCTTGTAACCCAAGGAAACTCTGGAGCATCAAGAAAGTTGATTGGGAGAGGATTTGTGCGATCCTGGAAAAATAGGTTTCAGGCCAGAAAAACGATGACCCCGGGGTCATCAAAAATTGATGAAAAAAAATATTTTGCCTAGAAACATTTTGGTGTAGCAGGAGCATTGCTTGTCACCCAAGGAAACTCTGGAGCATCAAGAAATTTGATTGGGAGAGGATTCGTGCGATCTTGGAAAAATGGGTTTTAGGCCAGGAAAACCATGACCCCGGGGTCATGAAACAATTGGTGAAAAAAAATATTTTGCCTAGAAACATTTTGGTGTAGCAGGAGCATAGCTTGTCACCCAAGGAAACTCTGGAGCATCAAGAAAGTTGATTGGGAGAGGATTTGTGCGATCCTGGAAAAATGGGTTTCAGGTCTGAAAAACGATGACCCCGGGGGTCATCAAAAAATTGGTGAAAAAAAATATTTTGCCTAGAAACTTTTTGGTGTAGCAGGAGCATTGTTTGTCACCCAAGGAACTCTGGAGCATCAAGAAAGTTGATTGGGAGAGGATTTGTGCGATCCTGGAAAAATGGGTTTCAGGCCAGAAAAACCATGACCCCGGGGTCATCAAAAATTTTGGTGGAAAAAATTTATTTTTCCTAGAAACATTTTGGAGTAGCAGGAGCATTGCTTGTCAACCAAGGTAACTCTGGAGCATCAAGAAACTTGATTGGAAGAGGATTTGTTCGATCCTGGAAAAATGGGTTTCAGGCCAGAAAAACGATGACCCCGGGGTCATCAATAAATTGGTGAAAAAAATATTTTGCCTAGAAACATTTTGGTGTAGCAGGAGCATAGCTTGTAACCCATGGAAATTCTGGAGCATCAAGAAACTTGATTGGGAGAGGATTTGTGCGATCCTGGAAAAATAGGTTTCAGGCCAGAAAAACGATGACCCGGGGTCATCAAAAAATTGGTGAAAAAAAATATTTTGCCTAGAAACATTTTGGTGTAGCAGGAGCATAGCTTGTCAACCAAGGTAACTCTGGAGCATCAAGAAACTTGATTGGAAGAGGATTTGTGCAATCCTGGAAAAATGGGTTTCAGGCCAGAAAAACGATGACCCCGGGGTCATCAAAAAATTGGTTGAAAAAAAATATTTTGCCTAGAAACATTTTGGTGTAGCAGGAGCATAGCTTGTAACCCAAGGAAACTCTGGAGCATCAAGAAAGTTGATTGGGAGAGGATTTGTGCGATCCTGGAAAATGGGTTTCAGGCCAGAAAAACGATGACCCCGGGGTCATCAAAAAGATTGGTGAAAAAAAATATTATGCCTAGAAACGTTTTGGTGTAGCAGGAGCATTGCTTGTCACCCAAGGAAACTCTGGAGCATCAAGAAAGTTGATTGGGAGAGGATTTGTGCGATCCTGGAAAAATGGGTTTCAGGCCAGAAGAACGATGACCCCGGGGGTCATCAATAAATTGGTGAAAAAAATATTTTGCCTAGAAACATTTTGGTGTAGCAGAAGCATTGCTTGTCACCCAAGGAAACTCTGGAGCATCAAGAAAGTTGATTGGGAGAGGATTTGTGCGATCCTGGAAAAATGGGTTTTAGGCCAGAAAAACCATGACCCCGGGGTCATCAAAAATTTGGTGAAAAAAAATATTTTGCCTAGAAACATTTTGGAGTAGCAGGTGCATTGCTTGTCAACCAAGGTACCTCTGGAGCATCAAGAAACTTGATTGGAAGAGGATTTGTGCGATTCTGGAAAAATGGGTTTCAGGCCAGAAAAACGATGACCCCGGGATCATCAAAAATTTTGGTGGGAAAAAAATATTTTGCCTAGAAACATTTTGGAGTAGCAGGAGCATTGCTTGTCAACCAAGGTAACTCTGGAGCATCAAGAAACTTGATTGGGAGAGGATTTGTGCGATCCTGGAAAAATGGGTTTCAGGCCAGAAGAACGATGACCCCGGGGTCATCAATAAATTGGTGAAAAAAAATATTTTGCCTAGAAACATTTTGGTGTAGCAGGAGCATAGCTTGTAACCCATGGAAATTCTGGAGCATCAAGAAACTTGATTGGGAGAGGATTTGTGCGATCCTGGAAAAATAGGTTTCAGGCCAGAAAAACGATGACCCCGGGGGTCATCAAAAATTGATGAAAAAAAATATTTTGCCTAGAAACATTTTGGTGTAGCAGGAGCATTGCTTGTCACCCAAGGAAACTCTGGAGCATCAAGAAAGTTGATTGGGAGAGGATTTGTGGCGAACCTGGAAAAATGGGTTTTAGGCCAGAAAAACCATGACCCCGGGGTCATGAAACAATTGGTGAAAAAAAATATTTTGCCTAGAAACATTTTGGTGTAGCAGGAGCATAGCTTGTCACCCAAGGAAACTCTGGAGCATCAAGAAAGTTGATTGGGAGAGGATTTGTGCGATCCTGGAAAAATGGGTTCCAGGTCTGAAAAACGATGACCCCGGGGTCATCAAAAAATTGGTGAAAAAAAATATTTTGCCTAGAAACTTTTTGGTGTAGCAGGAGCATTGTTTGTCACCCAAGGAAACTCTGGAGCATCAGAAAGTTGATTGGGAGAGGATTTGTGCGATCCTGGAAAAATGGGTTTCAGGCCAGAAAAACCATGACCCCGGGGTCATCAAAAATTTTGGTGGAAAAAATTTATTTTTCCTAGAAACATTTTGGAGTAGCAGGAGCATTGCTTGTCAACCAAGGTAACTCTGGAGCATCAAGAAACTTGATTGGAAGAGGATTTGTTCGATCCTGGAAAAATGGGTTTCAGGCCAGAAAAACGATGACCCCCGGGGTCATCAATAAATTGGTGAAAAAAATATTTTGCCTAGAAACATTTTGGTGTAGCAGGAGCATAGCTTGTAACCCATGGAAATTCTGGAGCATCAAGAAACTTGATTGGGAGAGGATTTGTGCGATCCTGGAAAAATAGGTTTCAGGCCAGAAAAACGATGACCCCGGGGCCATCAAAAAATTGGTGAAAAAAAATATTTTGCCTAGAAACATTTCGGTGTAGCGGGAGCATAGCTTGTAACCCAAGGAAATTCTGGAGCATCAAGAAACTTGATTGGGAGAGGATTTGTGCGATCCTGGAAAAAATGGGTTTCAGGCCAGAGAAACGATGACCCCGGGGTCATCAAAAATTGGTGAAAAAAAATAATTTGCCTAGAAACATTTTGGAGTAGCAGGAGCATAGCTTGTCAACCAAGGTAACTCTGGAGCATCAAGAAACTTGATTGGAAGAGGATTTGTGCAATCCTGGAAAAATGGGTTTCAGGCCAGAAAAACGATGACCCCGGGGTCATCAAAAAATTGGTGAAAAAAAATATTTTGCCTAGAAACATTTTGGTGTAGCAGGAGCATAGCTTGTAACCCAAGGAAACTCTTGAGCATCAAGAAAGTTGATTGGGAGAGGATTTGTGCGATCCTGGAAAAATGGGTTTCAGGCCAGAAAAACGATGACCCCGGGGTCATCAAAAAATTGGTGAAAAAAAATATTTTGCCTAGAAACATTTTGGTGTAGCAGGAGCATTGCTTGTCAATCAAGGTACCTCTGGAGCATCAAGAAACTTGATTGGAAGAGGATTGTGCGATCCTGGAAAAATGGGTTTCAGGACAGAAAAACCATGACCCCGGGGTCATCAAAAATTTTGGTGGGAAAAAAATATTTTGCCTAGAAACATTTTGGAGTAGCAGGAGCATTGCTTGTCCACCAAGGAAATTCTGGAGCATCAAGAAAGTTGATTGGGAGAGGATTTGTGCGATCCTGGAAAAATGGGTTTCAGGCCAGAAAAACGATGACCCCGGGGTCATCAAAAATTTTGGTGGGAAAAAAATATTTTGCCTAGAAACATTTTGGAGTAGCAGGAGCATTGCTTGTCAACCAAGGTAACCCTGGAGCATCAAGAAACTTGATTGGGAGAGGATTTGTGCAATCCTGGAAAAATGGGTTTCAGGCCAGAAAAACGATGACCCCGGGGTCATCAAAAAATTGGTGAAAAAAAATATTTTGCCTAGAAACATTTTGGTGTAGCAGAAGCATTGCTTGTCACCCAAGGAAACTCTGGAGCATCAAGAAACTTGATTGGGAGAGGATTGTGCGATCCTGGAAAAATGGGTTTTAGGCCAGAAAAACCATGACCCCGGGGTCATCAAAAATTTTGGTGGAAAAAAAATATTTTGCCTAGAAACATTTTGGAGTAGCAGGAGCATAGCTTGTCAACCAAGGTAACTCTGGAGCATCAGAAACTTGATTGGAAGAGGATTTGTGCGATCTGGAAAAATTGGTTTCAGGACAGAAAAACCATGACCCCGGGGTCATGAAAAATTTTGGTGGGAAAAAAATATTTTGCCTAGAAACATTTTGGAGTAGCAGGAGCATTGCTTGTCAACCAAGGTAACTCTGGAGCATCAAGAAACTTGATTGGGAGAGGATTTGTGCGATCCTGGAAAAATGGGTTTCAGGCCAGAAGAACGATGACCCCGGGGTCATCAATAAATTGGTGAAAAAAATATTTTGCCTAGAAACATTTTGGTGTAGCAGGAGCATTGCTTGTCAATCAAGGTACCTCTGGAGCATCAAGAAACTTGATTGGAAGAGGATTTGTGCGATCCTGGAAAAATGGGTTTCAGGACAGAAAAACCATGACCCCGGGGTCATCAAAAATTTTGGTGGGGAAAAAAATATTTTGCCTAGAAACATTTTGGAGTAGCAGGAGCATTGCTTGTCCACCAAGGAAATTCTGGAGCATCAAGAAAGTTGATTGGGAGAGGTTTTGTGCGATCCTGGAAAAATGGGTTTCAGGCCAGAAAAACGATGACCCCCGGGGTCATCAAAAATTTTGGTGGGAAAAAAATATTTTGCCTAGAAACATTTTGGAGTAGCAGGAGCATTGCTTGTCAACCAAGGTAACCCTGGAGCATCAAGAAACTTGATTGGGAGAGGATTTGTGCAATCCTGGAAAAATGGGTTTCAGGCCAGAAAAACGATGACCCCGGGGGTCATCAAAAAATTGGTGAAAAAAAAATATTTTGCCTAGAAACATTTTGGTGTAGCAGAAGCATTGCTTGTCACCCAAGGAAACTCTGGAGCATCAAGAAACTTGATTGGGAGAGGATTTGTGCGATCCTGGAAAAATGGGTTTTAGGCCAGAAAAACCATGACCCCGGGGTCATCAAAAATTTTGGTGGAAAAAAAATATTTTGCCTAGAAACATTTTGGAGTAGCAGGAGCATAGCTTGTCAACCAAGGTAACTCTGGAGCATCAAGAAACTTGATTGGAAGAGGATTTGTGCGATCCTGGAAAAATTGGTTTCAGGACAGAAAAACCATGACCCCCGGGGTCATGAAAAATTTTGGTGGGAAAAAAATATTTTGCCTAGAAACATTTTGGAGTAGCAGGAGCATTGCTTGTCAACCAAGGTAACTCTGGAGCATCAAGAAACTTGATTGGGAGAGGATTTGTGCGATCCTGGAAAAATGGGTTTCAGGCCAGAAGAACGATGACCCCGGGGTCATCAATAAATTGGTGAAAAAATATTTTTGCCTAGAAACATTTTGGTGTAGCAGGAGCATAGCTTGTAACCCATGGAAATTCTGGAGCATCAAGAAACTTGATTGAGGATTTGTGCGATCCTGGAAAAATGGGTTTCAGGCCAGAAAAACAATGACCCCGGGGTCATCAAAAAAATTGGTGAAAGAAAATATTTTGCCTAGAAACTTTTTGGTGTAGCAGGAGCATAGCTTGTCAACCATGGAAGCTCTGGAGCATCAAGAAAGTTGATTGGGAGAGGATTTGTGCGATCCTGGAAAAATGGGTTTCAGGCCAGAAAAACGATGACCCCGGGGTCATCAAAAAATTGGTGAAAAAAATATTTTGCCTAGAAACTTTTTGGTGTAGCAGGAGCATAGCTTGTCACCCAAGGAAACTCTGGAGCATCAAGAAAGTTGATTGGGAGAGTATTTGTGTGATCCTGGAAAAATGGGTTTCAGGCCAGAAAAACGATGACCCCGGGGTCATCAAAATTTGGTGAAAAAAAATATTTTGCCTAGAAACATTTTGGTGTAGCAGGAGCATTGTTTGTCACCCAAGGAAACTCTGGAGCATCAAGAAAGTTCATTGGAAGAGGATTTGTGCGATCCTGGAAAAATGGGTTTCAGGCCAGAAAAACCATGACCCCGGGGTCATCAAAAATTTTGATGGAAAAAATTTATTTTCCCTAGAAACATTTTGGAGTAGCAGGAGCATTGCTTGTCAACCAGGGTAACTCTGGAGCATCAAGAAACTTGATTGGAAGAGGATTTGTTCGATCCTGGAAAAATGGGTTTCAGGCCAGAAAAACGATGACCCCGGGGTCATCAAAAATTTTGGTGGGAAAAAAATATTTTGCCTAGAAATATTTTGGAGTAGCAGGAGCATTGCTTGTCAACCAAGGTACCTCTGGAGCATCAAGAAACTTGATTGGAAGAGGATTTGTGCGATTCTGGAAAAATGGGTTTCAGGCCAGAAAAACGATGACCCCGGGGGTAATCAAAAATTTTGGTGGGAAAAAATATTTTGCCTAGAAACATTTTGGAGTAGCAGGAGCATTGCTTGTCAACCAAGGTATCTCTGGAGCATCAAGAAAATTGATTGGGAGAGGATTTGTGCGATCCTGGAAAAATGGGTTTCAGGCCAGAAAAACGATGACCCCGGGGTCATCAAAAATTTTGGTGGGAAAAAAATATTTTGCCTAGAAACATTTTGGAGTAGCAGGAGCATTGCTTGTCAACCAAGGTAACTCTGGAGCATCAAGAAACTTGATTGGGAGAGGATTTGTGCGATCCTGGAAAAATGGGTTTCAGGCCAGAAGAACGATGACCCCGGGGTCATCAATAAATTGGTGAAAAAAATATTTTGCCTAGAAACATTTTGGTGTAGCGGGAGCATAGCTTGTAACCCAAGGAAATTCTGGAGCATCAAGAAAGTTGATTGGGAGAGGATTTGTGCGATCCTGGAAAAATGGGTTTCAGGCCAGAAAAACGATGACCCCGGGGTCATCAAAAAATTGGTGAAAAAAAATATTTTGCCTAGAAACATTTTGGTGTAGCAGGAGCATAGCTTGTCAACCAAGGTAACTCTGGAGCATCAAGAAACTTGATTGGAAGAGGATTTGTGCAATCCTGAAAAATGGGTTTCAGGCCAGAAAAACGATGACCCCGGGGTCATTAAAAAATTGGTGAAAAAAATTATTTTGCCTAGAAACATTTTGGTATAGCAGGAGCATTGCTTGTTAATCAAGGTACCCTCTGGAGCATCAAGAAACTTGATTGGAAGAGGATTTGTGCGATCCTGGAAAAATGGGTTTCAGGCCAGAAAAACGATGACCCCGGGGTCATTAAAAAATTGGTGAAAAAAATTATTTTGCCTAGAAACATTTTGGTATAGCAGGAGCATTGCTTGTCAATCAAGGTACCTCTGGAGCATCAAGAAACTTGATTGGAAGAGGATTTGTGCGATCCTGGAAAAATGGGTTTCAGGACAGAAAAACCATGACCCCGGGGTCATCAAAAATTTTGGTGGAAAAATATATTTTCCCTAGAAACATTTTGGAGTAGCAGGAGCATTGCTTGTCAACCAAGGTAACTCTGGAGCATCAAGAAACTTTATTGGGAGAGGATTTGTGCGATCCTGGAAAAATGGGTACAGGCCAGAAAAATGATGACCCCGGGGTCATCAAAAAATTGTTGAAAGAAAATATTTTGCCTAGAAACATTTTGGTGTAGCAGGAGCATAGCTTGGCACCCAAGGAAACTCTGGAGCATCAAGAAAGTTGATTGGGAGAGGATTTGTGCGATCCTGGAAAAATGGGTTTCAGGCCAGAAAAACGATGACCCCCGGGGTCATCAAAAATTTTGGTGGAAAAAAAATATTTTGCCTAGCAACATTTTGGAGTAGCAGGAGCATTGCTTGTCAACCAAGGTACCTCTGGAGCATCAAGAAACTTGATTGGAAGAGGATTTGTGCGATTCTGGAAAAATGGGTTTCAGGCCAGAAAAACCATGACCCCGGGGTCATCAAAAATTTTGGTGGGAAAAAAATATTTTGCCTAGAAACATTTTGGAGTAGCAGGAGCATTGCTTGTCAACCAAGGTAACTCTGGAGCATCAAGAAACTTGATTGGGAGAGGATTTGTGCGATCCTGGAAAAATAGGTTTCAGGCCAGAAAAACGATGACCCCGGGGTCATCAAAAATTGGTGAAAAAAAATATTTTGCCTAGAAACATTTTGTGTAGCAGGAGCATTGTTTGTCATCCAAGGAAACTCTGGAGCATCAAGAAAGTTGATTGGAAGAGGATTTGTGCGATCCTGGAAAAATGGGTTTCAGGCCAGAAAAACCATGACCCCGGGGTCATCAAAAATTTTGGTGGAAAAAATTTATTTTCCCTATAAACATTTTGGAGTAGCAGGAGCATTGCTTGTCAACCAAGGTAACTCTGGAGCATCAAGAAACTTGATTGGAAGAGGATTTGTTCGATCCTGGAAAAATGGGTTTCAGGCCAGAAAAACGATGACCCCGGGGTCATCAACAATTTTGGTGGGAAAAAAATATTTTGCCTAGAAACATTTTGGAGTAGCAGGAGCATTGCTTGCCAACCAAGGTACCTCTGGAGCATCAAGAAACTTGATTGGAAGAGGATTTGTGCGATTCTGGAAAAATGGGTTTCAGGCCAGAAAAACGATGACCCCGGGGTCATCAAAAAATTGGTGAAAAAAAATATTTTGCCTAGAAACATTTTGGTGTAGCAGGAGCATAGCTTGTCAACCAAGGTAACTCTGGAGCATCAAGAAACTTGATTGGAAGAGGATTTGTGCAATCCTGGAAAAATGGGTTTCAGGCCAGAAAAACGATGACCCCGGGGTCATCAAAAAATTGGTGAAAAAAAATATTTTGCCTAGAAACATTTTGGTGTAGCAGGAGCATTGCTTGTCAATCAAGGTACCTCTGGAGCATCAAGACACTTGATTGGAAGAGGATTTGTGCGATTCTCGAAAAATGGGTTTCAGGACAGAAAAACCATGACCCCGGGGTCATCAAAAATTTTGGTGGGAAAAAAATATTTTGCCTAGAAACATTTTGAAGTAGCAGGAGCATTGCTTGTCAACCAAGGTACCTCTGGAACATCAAGAAACTTGATTGGAAGAGGATTTGTGCGATTCTGGAAAAATGGGTTTCAGGCCAGAAAAACGATGACCCCGGGGTCATCAAAAATTTTGGTGGGAAAAAAAATATTTTGCCTAGAAACATTTTGGAGTAGCAGGAGCATTGCTTGTCAACCAAGGTAACTCTGGAGCATCAAGAAACTTGATTGGGAGAGGATTTGTGCGATCCTGGAAAAATGGGTTTCAGGCCAGAAGAACGATGACCCCGGGGTCATCAATAAATTGGTGAAAAAAATATTTTGCCTAGAAACATTTTGGTGTAGCAGGAGCATAGCTTGTAACCCATGGAAATACTGGAGCATCAAGAAACTTGATTGGGAGAGGATTTGTGCGATCCTGGAAAAATGGGTTTCAGGCCAGAATAACGATGACCCCGGGGTCATCAAAAAATTGGTGAAAAAAAATATTTTGCCTAGAAACATTTCGGTGTAGCAGGAGCATTGCTTGTCACCCAAGGAAAATCTGGAGCATCAAGAAACTTGATTGGGAGAGGATTTGTGCGATTCTGGAAAAATGGGTTTCAGGCCAGAAAAACGATGACCCCGGGGTCATCAAAAAATTGGTGAAAAAAAATATTTTGCCTAGAAACATTTTGGTGTAGCAGGAGCATTGCTTGTCACCCAAGGAAACTCTGGAGCATCAAGAAAGTTGATTGGGAGAGGATTTGTGCGATCCTGGAAAAATGGGTTTCAGGCCAGAAGATCGATGACCCCGGGGTCATCAATAAATTGGTGAAAAAAATATTTTGCCTAGAAACATTTCGTTGTAGCGGGAGCATAGCTTGTAACCCAAGGAAATTCTGGAGCATCAAGAAACTTGATTGGGAGAGGATTTGTGCGATCCTGGAAAAATGGGTTTCAGGCCAGAGAAACGATGACCCCGGGGTCATCAAAAAATTGGTGAAAAAAAATATTTTGCCTAGAAACATTTTGGAGTAGCAGGAGCATAGCATGTCAACCAAGGTAACTCTGGAGCATCAAGAAACTTGATTGGAAGAGGATTTGTGCAATCCTGGAAAAATGGGTTTCAGGCCAGAAATACGATGACCCCGGGGTCATCAAAAAATTGGTGAAAAAAAATATTTTGCCTAGAAACATTTTGGTGTAGCAGGAGCATAGCTTGTAACCCAAGGAAACTCTTGAGCATCAAGAAATTTGATTGGGAGAGGATTTGTGCGATCCTGGAAAAATGGGTTTCAGGCCAGAAAAACGATGACCCCGGGGTCATCAAAAAATTGGTGAAAAAAAATATTTTGCCTAGAAACATTTTGGTGTAGCAGGAGCATTGCTTGTCAATCAAGGTACCTCTGGAGCATCAAGAACTTGATTGGAAGAGGATTTGTGCGATCCTGGAAAAATGGGTTTCAGGACAGAAAAACCATGACCCCGGGGTCATCAAAAATTTTGGTGGGAAAAAAATATTTTGCCTAGAAACATTTTGGAGTAGCAGGAGCATTGCTTGTCAACCAAGGTAACTCTGGAGCATCAAGAAACTTGATTGGGAGAGGATTTGTGCGATCCTGGAAAAATGGGTTTCAGGCCAGAAGAACGATGACCCCGGGGTCATCAATAAATTGGTGAAAAAAATATTTTGCCTAGAAACATTTTGGTGTAGCAGGAGCATAGCTTGTAACCCATGGAAATTCTGGAGCATCAAGAAACTTGATTGGGAGAGGATTTGTTCGATCCTGGAAAAATGGGTTTCAGGCCAGAAAAACGATGACCCCGGGGTCATCAAAAAATTGGTGAAAAAAAATATTTTGCCTAGAAACATTTTGGTGTAGCAGAAGCATTGCTTGTCACCCAAGGAAACTCTGGAGCATCAAGAAAGTTGATTGGGAGAGGATTTGTGCGATCCTGGAAAAATGGGTTTCAGGCCAGAAAAACCATGACCCCGGGGTCATCAAAAATTTTGGTGGAAAAAAAATATTTTGCCTAGAAACATTTTGGAGTAGCAGGAGCATTGCTTGTCAATCAAGGTACCTCTGGAGCATCAAGAAACTTGATTGGAAGAGGATTTGTGCGATCCTGGAAAAATTGGTTTCAGGACAGAAAAACCATGACCCCGGGGTCATCAAAAATGTTGGTGAAAAAAAATATTTTGCCTAGAAACATTTTGGAGTAGCAGGAGCATTGCTTGTCAACCAAGGTACCTCTGGAGCATCAAGAAACTTGATTGGAAGAGGATTTGTGCGATTCTGGAAAAATGGGTTTCAGGCCAGAAAAACGATGACCCCGGGATCATCAAAAATTTTGGTGGGAAAAAAATATTTTGCCTAGAAACATTTTGGAGTAGCAGGAGCATTGCTTGTCAACCAAGGTAACTCTGGAGCATCAAGAAACTTGATTGGGAGAAGATTTGTGCGATCCTGGAAAAATGGGTTTCAGGCCAGAAGAACGATGACCCCGGGGTCATCAATAAATTGGTGAAAAAAATATTTTGCCTAGAAACATTTTGGTGTAGCAGGAGGATAGCTTGTAACCCATGGAAATTCTGGAGCATCAAGAAACTTGATTGGGAGAGGATTTGTGCGATCCTGGAAAAATAGGTTTCAGGCCAGAAAAACGATGACCCCGGGGTCATCAAAAAATTGATGAAAAAAAATATTTTGCCTAGAAACATTTTGGTGTAGCAGGAGCATTGTTTGTCACCCAAGGAAACTCTGGAGCATCAAGAAAGTTGATTGGGAGAGGATTTGTGCGAACCTGGAAAAATGGGTTTTAGGCCAGAAAAACCCTGACCCCGGGGTCATGAAACAATTGGTGAAAAAAAAATATTTTGCCTAGAAACATTTTGGTGTAGCAGGAGCATAGCTTGTCACCCACGGAAACTCTGGAGCATCAAGAAAGTTGATTGGGAGAGGATTTGTGCGATCCTGGAAAAATGGGTTTCAGGACTGAAAAACGATGACCCCGGGGTCATCAAAAAATTGATGAAAAAAAATATTTTGCCTAGAAACATTTTGGTGTAGCAGGAGCATAGCTTGTCACCCAAGGAAACTCTGGAGCATCAAGAAAGTTGATTGGGAGAGGATTTGTGCGATCCTGGAAAAATGGGTTTCAGGTCTGAAAAACGATGACCCCGGGGTCATCAAAAAATTGATGAAAAAAAATATTTTGCCTAGAAACTTTTTGGTGTAGCAGGAGCATTGTTTGTCACCCAAGGAAACTCTGGAGCATCAAGAAAGTTGATTGGGAGAGGATTTGTGCGATCCTGGAAAAATGGGTTTCAGGCCAGAAAAACCATGACCCCGGGGTCATCAAAAATTTTGGTGGAAAAAAAATATTTTGCCTAGAAACATTTTGGAGTAGCAGGAGCATTGCTTGTCAACCAAGGTAACTCTGGAGCATCAAGAAACTTGATTGGAAGAGGATTTGTTCGATCCTGGAAAAATGGGTTTCAGGCCAGAAAAACGATGACCCCGGGGTCATCAACAATTTTGGTGAAAAAAAATATTTTGCCTAGAAACATTTTGGTGTAGCAGGAGCATAGCTTGTAACCCATGGAAATTCTGGAGCATCAAGAAACTTGATTGGGAGAGGATTTGTGCGATCCTGGAAAAATAGGTTTCAGGCCAGAAAAACAATGACCCCGGGGTCATCAAAAAATTGATGAAAAAAAATATTTTGCCTAGAAACATTTTGGTGTAGCAGGAGCATTGCTTGTCACCCAAGGAAACTCTGGAGCATCAAGAAATTTGATTGGGAGAGGATTCGTGCGATCTTGGAAAAATGGGTTTTAGGCCAGGAAAACCATGACCCCGGGGTCATGAAACAATTGGTGAAAAAAAATATTTTGCCTAGAAACATTTTGGTGTAGCAGGAGCATAGCTTGTCACCCAAGGAATCTCTGGAGCATCAAGAAAGTTGATTGGGAGAGGATTTGTGCGATCCTGGAAAAATGGGTTTCAGGTCTGAAAAACGATGACCCCGGGGTCATCAAAAAATTGGTGAAAAAAATATTTTGCCTAGAAACTTTTGGTGTAGCAGGAGCATTGTTTGTCACCCAAGGAAACTCTGGAGCATCAAGAAAGTTGATTGGGAGAGGATTTGTGCGATCCTGGAAAAATGGGTTTCAGGCCAGAAAAACCATGACCCCGGGGTCATCAAAAATTTTGGTGGAAAAAATTTATTTTTCCTAGAAACATTTTGGAGTAGCAGGAGCATTGCTTGTCAACCAAGGTAACTCTGGAGCATCAAGAAACTTGATTGGAAGAGGATTTGTTCGATCCTGGAAAAATGGGTTTCAGGCCAGAAAAACGATGACCCCGTTGTCATCAATAAATTGGTGAAAAAAATATTTTGCCTAGAAACATTTTGGTGTAGCAGGAGCATAGCTTGTAACCCATGGAAATTCTGGAGCATCAAGAAACTTGATTGGGAGAGGATTTGTGCGATCCTGGAAAAATAGGTTTCAGGCCAGAAAAACGATGACCCCGGGGTCATCAAAAAATTGGTGAAAAAAAAATATTTTGCCTAGAAACATTTTGGTGTAGCAGGAGCATAGCTTGTCAACCAAGGTAACTCTGGAGCATCAAGAAACTTGATTGGAAGAGGATTTGTGCAATCCTGGAAAAATGGGTTTCAGGCCAGAAAAACGATGACCCCCGGGGTCATCAAAAAATTGGTGAAAAAAATATTTTGCCTAGAAACATTTTGGTGTAGCAGGAGCATAGCTTGTAACCCAAGGAAACTCTGGAGCATCAAGAAAGTTGATTGGGAGAGGATTTGTGCGATCCTGGAAAAATGGGTTTCAGGCCAGAAAAACGATGACCCCGGGGTCATCAAAAAATTGGTGAAAAAAAATATTATGCCTAGAAACGTTTTGGTGTAGCAGGAGCATTGCTTGTCACCCAAGGAAACTCTGGAGCATCAAGAAAGTTGATTGGGAGAGGATTTGTGCGATCCTGGAAAAATGGGTTTCAGGCCAGAAGAACGATGACCCCGGGGTCATCAATAAATTGGTGAAAAAAATATTTTGCCTAGAAACATTTTGGTGTAGCAGAAGCATTGCTTGTCACCCAAGGAAACTCTGGAGCATCAAGAAAGTTGATTGGGAGAGGATTTGTGCGATCCTGGAAAAATGGGTTTTAGGCCAGAAAAACCATGACCCCCGGGGTCATCAAAAATTTTGGTGAAAAAAAATATTTTGCCTAGAAACATTTTGGAGTAGCAGGTGCATTGCTTGTCAACCAAGGTACCTCTGGAGCATCAAGAAACTTGATTGGAAGAGGATTTGTGCGATTCTGGAAAAATGGGTTTCAGGCCAGAAAAACGATGACCCCGGGATCATCAAAAATTCTGGTGGGAAAAAAATATTTTGCCTAGAAACATTTTGGAGTAGCAGGAGCATTGCTTGTCAACCAAGGTAACTCTGGAGCATCAAGAAACTTGATTGGGAGAGGATTTGTGCGATCCTGGAAAAATGGGTTTCAGGCCAGAAGAACGATGACCCCGGGGTCATCAATAAATTGGTGAAAAAAATATTTTGCCTAGAAACATTTTGGTGTAGCAGGAGCATAGCTTGTAACCCATGGAAATTCTGGAGCATCAAGAAACTTGATTGGGAGAGGATTTGTGCGATCCTGGAAAAATAGGTTTCAGGCCAGAAAAACGATGACCCCGGGGTCATCAAAAAATTGATGAAAAAAATATTTTGCCTAGAAACATTTTGGTGTAGCAGGAGCATTGCTTGTCACCCAAGGAAACTCTGGAGCATCAAGAAAGTTGATTGGGAGAGGATTTGTGCGAATCTGGAAAAATGGGTTTTAGGCCAGAAAAACCATGACCCCGGGGTCATGAAACAATTGGTGAAAAAAAATATTTTGCCTAGAAACATTTTGGTGTAGCAGGAGCATAGCTTGTCACCCAAGGAAACTCTGGAGCATCAAGAAAGTTGATTGGGAGAGGATTTGTGCGATCCTGGAAAAATGGGTTTCAGGTCTGAAAAACGATGACCCCGGGGTCATCAAAAAATTGATGAAAAAATATATTTTGCCTAGAAACATTTGGTGTAGCAGGAGCATAGCTTGTCACCCAAGGAAACTCTGGAGCATCAAGAAAGTTGATTGGGAGAGGATTTGTGCGATCCTGGAAAAATGGGTTTCAGGTCTGAAAAACGATGACCCCGGGGTCATCAAAAAATTGATGAAAAAAAATATTTTGCCTAGAAACTTTTTGGTGTAGCAGGAGCATTGTTTGTCCCCCAAGGAAACTCTGGAGCATCAAGAAAGTTGATTGGGAGAGGATTTGTGCGATCCTGGAAAAATGGGTTTCAGGCCAGAAAAACGATGACCCCGGGGTCATCAAAAAATTGGTGAAAAAAAATAATTTGCCTAGAAACATTTTGGAGTAGCAGGAGCATAGCTTGTCAACCAAGGTAACTCTGGAGCATCAAGAAACTTGATTGGAAGAGGATTTGTGCAATCCTGGAAAAATGGGTTTCAGGCCAGAAAAACGATGACCCCGGGGTCATCAAAAAATTGGTGAAAAAAAATATTTTGCCTAGAAACATTTTGTGTAGCAGGAGCATAGCTTGTAACCCAAGGAAACTCTTGAGCATCAAGAAAGTTGATTGGGAGAGGATTTGTGCGATCCTGGAAAAATGGGTTTCAGGCCAGAAAAACGATGACCCCGGGGTCATCAAAAAATTGGTGAAAAAAAATATTTTGCCTAGAAACATTTTGGTGTAGCAGGAGCATTGCTTGTCAATCAAGGTACCTCTGGAGCATCAAGAAACTTGATTGGAAGAGGATTTGTGCGATCCTGGAAAAATGGGTTTCAGGACAGAAAAACCATGACCCAGGGGTCATCAAAAATTTTGGTGGGAAAAAAATATTTTGCCTAGAAACATTTTGGAGTAGCAGGAGCATTGCTTGTCCACCAAGGTACCTCTGGAACATCAAGAAACTTGATTGGAAGAGGATTTGTGCGATTCTGGAAAAATGGGTTTCAGGCCAGAAAAACGATGACCCCGGGGTCATCAAAAATTTTGGTGGGAAAAAAATATTTTGCCTAGAAACATTTTGGAGTAGCAGGAGCATTGCTTGTCAACCAAGGTAACTCTGGAGCATCAAGAAACTTGATTGGGAGAGGATTTGTGCGATCCTGGAAAAATGGGTTTCAGGCCAGAAGAACGATGACCCCGGGGTCATCAATAAATTGGTGAAAAAAATATTTTGCCTAGAAACATTTTGGTGTAGCAGGAGCATAGCTTGTAACCCATGGAAATTCTGGAGCATCAAGAAACTTGGTTGGGAGAGGATTTGTGCGATCCTGGAAAAATGGGTTTCAGGCCAGAAAAACCATGACCCCGGGGTCATCAAAAAATTGGTGAAAAAAATATTTTGCCTAGAAACATTTTGGAGTAGCAGGAGCATTGCTTGTCAATCAAGGTACCTCTGGAGCATCAAGAAACTTGATTGGATGAGAATTTGTGCGATTCTGGAAAAATGGGTTTCAGGCCAGAAAAACGATGACCCCGGGGTCATCAAAAATTTTGGGGGGAAAAAAATATTTTGCCTAGAAACATTTTGGAGTAGCAGGAGCATTGCTTGTCAACCAAGGTAACTCTGGAGCATCAAGAAACTTGATTGGGAGAGGATTTGTGCGATCCTGGAAAAATGGGTTTCAGGCCAGAAGAACGATGACCCCGGGGTCATCAAAAATTTTGGTGGGAAAAAAATATTTTGCCTAGAAACATTTTGGAGTAGCAGGAGCATTGCTTGTCAACCAAGGTACCTCTGGAGCATCAAGAAACTTGATTGGATGAGGATTTGTGCGATTCTGGAAAAATGGGTTTCAGGCCAGAAAAACGATGACCCCGGGGTCATCAAAAATTTTGGTGGGAAAAAAATATTTTGCCTAGAAACATTTTGGAGTAGCAGGAGCATTGCTTGTCAACCAAGGTAACTCTGGAGCATCAAGAAACTTGATTGGGAGAGGATTTGTGCGATCCTGGAAAAATGGGTTTCAGGCCAGAAGAACGATGACCCCGGGGTCATCAATAAATTGGTGAAAAAAATATTTTGCCTAGAAACATTTTGGTGTAGCGGGAGCATAGCTTGTAACCCAAGGAAATTCTGGAGCATCAAGAAAGTTGATTGGAGAGGATTTGTGCGATCCTGGAAAAATGGGTTTCAGGCCAGAAAAACGATGACCCCGGGGTCATCAAAAAATTGGTGAAAAAAAATATTTTGCCTAGAAACATTTTGGTGTAGCAGGAGCATAGCTTGTCAACCAAGGTAACTCTGGAGCATCAAGAAACTTGATTGGAAGAGGATTTGTGCAATCCTGGAAAAATGGGTTTCAGGCCAGAAAAACGATGACCCCGGGGTCATCAAAAAATTGGTGAAAAAAAAATATTTTGCCTAGAAACATTTTGGTGTAGCAGAAGCATTGCTTGTCACCCAAGGAAACTCTGGAGCATCAAGAAAGTTGATTGGGAGAGGATTTGTGCGATCCTGAAAAAATGGGTTTTAGGCCAGAAAAACCATGACCCCGGGGTCATCAAAAATTTTGGTGGAAAAAAAATATTTTGCCTAGAAACATTTTGGAGTAGCAGGAGCATTGCTTGTCAATCAAGGTACCTCTGGAGCATCAAGAAACTTGATTGGAAGAGGATTTGTGCGATCCTGGAAAAATTGGTTTCAGGACAGAAAAACCATGACCCCGGGGTCATCAAAAATTTTGGTGGGAAAAAAATATTTTGCCTAGAAACATTTTGGAGTAGCAGGAGCATTGCTTGTCAACCAAGGTAACTCTGGAGCATCAAGAAACTTGATTGGGAGAGGATTTGTGCGATCCTGGAAAAATGGGTTTCAGGCCAGAAGAACGATGACCCCGGGGTCATCAATAAATTGGTGAAAAAAATATTTTGCCTAGAAACATTTTGGTGTAGCAGGAGCATAGCTTGTAACCCATGGAAATTCTGGAGCATCAAGAAACTTGATTGGGAGAGGATTTGTGCGATCCTGGAAAAATGGGTTTCAGGCCAGAAAAACAATGACCCCGGGGTCATCAAAAAATTGGTGAAAGAAAATATTTTGCCTAGAAACTTTTTGGTGTAGCAGGAGCATAGCTTGTCAACCATGGAAGCTCTGGAGCATCAAGAAAGTTGATTGGGAGAGGATTTGTGCGATCCTGGAAAAATGGGTGGGTTTCAGGCCAGAAAAACGATGACCCCGGGGTCATCAAAAAATTGGTGAAAAAAAATATTTTGCCTAGAAACATTTTGGTGTAGTAGGAGCATTGTTTGTCACCCAAGGAAACTCTGGAGCATCAAGAAAGTTGATTGGAAGAGGATTTGTGCGATCCTGGAAAAATGGGTTTCAGGCCAGAAAAACCATGACCCGGGGTCATCAAAAATTGTGATGGAAAAAATTTATTTTCCCTAGAAACATTTTGGATTAGCAGGAGCATTGCTTGTCAACCAAGGTAACTCTGGAGCATCAAGAAACTTGATTGGAAGAGGATTTGTTTGATCCTGGAAAAATGGGTTTCAGGCCAGAAAAACGATGACCCGGGTTCATCAAAAATTTTGGTGGGAAAAAAATATTTTGCCTAGAAACATTTTGGAGTAGCAGGAGCATTGCTTGTCAACCAAGGTACCTCTGGAGCATCAAGAAACTTGATTGGATGAGGATTTGTGCGATTCTGGAAAAATGGGTTTCAGGCCAGAAAAACGATGACCCCGGGGTCATCAAAATTTTGGTGGGAAAAAAATATTTTGCCTAGAAACATTTTGGAGTAGCAGGAGCATTGCTTGTCAACCAAGGTAACTCTGGAGCATCAAGAAACTTGATTGGGAGAGGATTTGTGCGATCTGGAAAAATGGGTTTCAGGCCAGAAGAACGATGACCCCGGGGTCATCAATAAATTGGTGAAAAAAATATTTTGCCTAGAAACATTTTGGTGTAGCGGGAGCATAGCTTGTAACCCAAGGAAATTCTGGAGCATCAAGAAAGTTGATTGGGAGAGGTTTTGTGCGATCCTGGAAAAATGGGTTTCAGGCCAGAAAAACGATGACCCCGGGGTCATCAAAAAATTGGTGAAAAAAATATTTTGCCTAGAAACATTTTGGTGTAGCAGGAGCATAGCTTGTCAACCAAGGTAACTCTGGAGCATCAAGAAACTTGATTGGAAGAGGATTTGTGCAATCCTGGAAAAATGGGTTTCAGGCCAGAAAAACGATGACCCCGGGGTCATCAAAAAATTGGTGAAAAAAAATATTTTGCCTAGAAACATTTTGGTGTAGCAGAAGCATTGCTTGTCACCCAAGGAAACTCTGGAGCATCAAGAAAGTTGATTGGGAGAGGATTTGTGCGATCCTGAAAAAATGGGTTTTAGGCCAGAAAAACCATGACCCCGGGGTCATCAAAAATTTTGGTGGAAAAAAAATATTTTGCCTAGAAACATTTTGGAGTAGCAGGAGCATTGCTTGTCAATCAAGGTACCTCTGGAGCATCAAGAAACTTGATTGGAAGAGGATTTGTGCGATCCTGGAAAAATTGGTTTCAGGACAGAAAAACCATGACCCCGGGGTCATGAAAAATTTTGGTGGGAAAAAAATATTTTGCCTAGAAACATTTTGGAGTAGCAGGAGCATTGCTTGTCAACCAAGGTTACTCTGGAGCATCAAGAAACTTGATTGGGAGAGGATTTGTGCGATCCTGGAAAAATGGGTTTCAGGCCAGAAGAACGATGACCCCGGGGTCATCAATAAATTGGTGAAAAAAATATTTTGCCTAGAAACATTTTGGTGTAGCAGGAGCATAGCTTGTAACCCATGGAAATTCTGGAGCATCAAGAAACTTGATTGGGAGAGGATTTGTGCGATCCTGGAAAAATGGGTTTCAGGCCAGAAAAACGATGACCCCGGGGTCATCAAAAAATTGGTGAAAAAAAATATTTTGCCTAGAAACATTTTGGTGTAGCAGGAGCATAGCTTGTCAACCAAGGTAACTCTGGAGCATCAAGAAACTTGATTGGAAGAGGATTTGTGCAATCCTGGAAAAATGGGTTTCAGGCCAGAAAAACGATGACCCCGGGGTCATCAAAAAATTGGTGAAAAAAAATATTTTGCCTAGAAACATTTTGGTGTAGCAGAAGCATTGCTTGTCACCCAAGGAAACTCTGGAGCATCAAGAAAGTTGATTGGGAGAGGATTTGTGCGATCCTGAAAAAATGGGTTTTAGGCCAGAAAAACCATGACCCCGGGGTCATCAAAAATTTTGGTGGAAAAAAAATATTTTGCCTAGAAACATTTTGGAGTAGCAGGAGCATTGCTTGTCAATGAAGGTACCTCTGGAGCATCAAGAAACTTGATTGAAAGAGGATTTGTGCGATCCTGGAAAAATTGGTTTCAGGACAGAAAAACCATGACCCCGGGGTCATCAAAAATTTGGTGGGAAAAAAATATTTTGCCTAGAAACATTTTTGGAGTAGCAGGAGCATTGCTTGTCAACCAAGGTAACTCTGGAGCATCAAGAAACTTGATTGGGAGAGGATTTGTGCGATCCTGGAAAAATGGGTTTCAGGCCAGAAGAACGATGACCCCGGGGTCATCAATAAATTGGTGAAAAAAATATTTTGCCTAGAAACATTTTGGTGTAGCAGGAGCATAGCTTGTAACCCATGGAAATTCTGGAGCATCAAGAAACTTGATTGGGAGAGGATTTGTGCGATCCTGGAAAAATGGGTTTCAGGCCAGAAAAACAATGACCCCGGGGTCATCAAAAAATTGGTGAAAGAAAATATTTTGCCTAGAAACTTTTTGGTGTAGCAGGAGCATAGCTTGTCAACCATGGAAGCTCTGGAGCATCAAGAAAGTTGATTGGAGAGGATTTGTGCGATCCTGGAAAAATGGGTTTCAGGCCAGAAAAACGATGACCCCGGGGTCATCAAAAATTGGTGAAAAAAAATATTTTGCCTAGAAACATTTTGGTGTAGTAGGAGCATTGTTTGTCACCCAAGGAAACTCTGGAGCATCAAGAAAGTTGATTGGAAGAGGATTTGTGCGATCCTGGAAAAATGGGTTTCAGGCCAGAAAAACCATGACCCCGGGGTCATCAAAAATTGTGATGGAAAAAATTTATTTTCCCTAGAAACATTTTGGATTAGCAGGAGCATTGCTTGTCAACCAAGGTAACTCTGGAGCATCAAGAAACTTGATTGGAAGAGGATTTGTTTGATCCTGGAAAAATGGGTTTCAGGCCAGAAAAACGATGACCCCGGGTTCATCAAAAATTTTGGTGGGAAAAAAATATTTTGCCTAGAAACATTTTGGAGTAGCAGGAGCATTGCTTGTCAACCAAGGTACCTCTGGAGCATCAAGAAACTTGATTGGATGAGGATTTGTGCGATTCTGGAAAAATGGGTTTCAGGCCAGAAAAACGATGACCCCGGGGTCATCAAAAATTTTGGTGGGAAAAAAATATTTTGCCTAGAAACATTTTGGAGTAGCAGGAGCATTGCTTGTCAACCAAGGTAACTCTGGAGCATCAAGAAACTTGATTGGGAGAGGATTTGTGCGATCCTGGAAAAATGGGTTTCAGGCCAGAAGAACGATGACCCCGGGGTCATCAATAAATTGGTGAAAAAAATATTTTGCCTAGAAACATTTTGGTGTAGCGGGAGCATAGCTTGTAACCCAAGGAAATTCTGGAGCATCAAGAAAGTTGATTGGGAGAGGATTTGTGCGATCCTGGAAAAATGGGTTTCAGGCCAGAAAAACGATGACCCCGGGGTCATCAAAAAATTGGTGAAAAAAAATATTTTGCCTAGAAACATTTTGGTGTAGCAGGAGCATAGCTTGTCAACCAAGGTAACTCTGGAGCATCAAGAAACTTGATTGGAAGAGGATTTGTGCAATCCTGGAAAAATGGGTTTCAGGCCAGAAAAACGATGACCCCGGGGTCATCAAAAAATTGGTGAAAAAAAATATTTTGCCTAGAAACATTTTGGTGTAGCAGAAGCATTGCTTGTCACCCAAGGAAACTCTGGAGCATCAAGAAAGTTGATTGGGAGAGGATTTGTGCGATCCTGAAAAAATGGGTTTTAGGCCAGAAAAACCATGACCCCGGGGTCATCAAAAATTTTGGTGGAAAAAAAATATTTTGCCTAGAAACATTTTGGAGTAGCAGGAGCATTGCTTGTCAATCAAGGTACCTCTGGAGTATCAAGAAACTTGATTGGAAGAGGATTTGTGCGATCCTGGAAAAATTGGTTTCAGGACAGAAAAACCATGACCCCGGGGTCATGAAAAATTTTGGTGGGAAAAAAATATTTTGCCTAGAAACATTTTGGAGTAGCAGGAGCATTGCTTGTCAACCAAGGTAACTCTGGAGCATCAAGAAACTTGATTGGGAGAGGATTTGTGCGATCCTGGAAAAATGGGTTTCAGGCCAGAAGAACGATGACCCCGGGGTCATCAATAAATTGGTGAAAAAAATATTTTGCCTAGAAACATTTTGGAGTAGCAGGAGCATTGCTTGTCAATGAAGGTACCTCTGGAGCATCAAGAAACTTGATTGGAAGAGGATTTGTGCGATCCTGGAAAAATTGGTTTCAGGACAGAAAAACCATGACCCCGGGGTCATCAAAAATTTTGCTGGGAAAAAAATATTTTGCCTAGAAACATTTTGGAGTAGCAGGAGCATTGCTTGTCAACCAAGGTAACTCTGGAGCATCAAGAAACTTGATTGGGAGAGGATTTGTGCGATCCTGGAAAAATGGGTTTCAGGCCAGAAGAACGATGACCCCGGGGTCATCAATAAATTGGTGAAAAAAATATTTTGCCTAGAAACATTTTGGTGTAGCAGGAGCATAGCTTGTAACCCATGGAAATTCTGGAGCATCAAGAAACTTGATTGGGAGAGGATTTGTGCGATCCTGGAAAAATGGGTTCAGGCCAGAAAAACAATGACCCCGGGGTCATCAAAAAATTGGTGAAAGAAAATATTTTGCCTAGAAACTTTTTGGTGTAGCAGGAGCATAGCTTGTCAACCATGGAAGCTCTGGAGCATCAAGAAAGTTGATTGGGAGAGGATTTGTGCGATCCTGGAAAAATGGGTTTCAGGCCAGAAAAACGATGACCCCGGGGTCATCAAAAAATTGGTGAAAAAAAATATTTTGCCTAGAAACATTTTGGTGTAGTAGGAGCATTGTTTGTCACCCAAGGAAACTCTGGAGCATCAAGAAAGTTGATTGGAAGAGGATTTGTGCGATCCTGGAAAAATGGGTTTCAGGCCAGAAAAACCATGACCCCGGGGTCATCAAAAATTGTGATGGAAAAAATTTATTTTCCCTAGAAACATTTTGGATTAGCAGGAGCATTGCTTGTCAACCAAGGTAACTCTGGAGCATCAAGAAACTTGATTGGAAGAGGATTTGTTTGATCCTGGAAAAATGGGTTTCAGGCCAGAAAAACGATGACCCCGGGTTCATCAAAAATTTTGGTGGGAAAAAAATATTTTGCCTAGAAACATTTTGGAGTAGCAGGAGCATTGCTTGTCAACCAAGGTACCTCTGGAGCATCAAGAAACTTGATTGGATGAGGATTTGTGCGATTCTGGAAAAATGGGTTTCAGGCCAGAAAAACGATGACCCCGGGGTCATCAAAAATTTTGGTGGGAAAAAAATATTTTGCCTAGAAACATTTTGGAGTAGCAGGAGCATTGCTTGTCAACCAAGGTAACTCTGGAGCATCAAGAAACTTGATTGGGAGAGGATTTGTGCGATCCTGGAAAAATGGGTTTCAGGCCAGAAGAACGATGACCCCGGGGTCATCAATAAATTGGTGAAAAAAATATTTTGCCTAGAAACATTTTGGTGTAGCGGGAGCATAGCTTGTAACCCAAGGAAATTCTGGAGCATCAAGAAAGTTGATTGGGAGAGGATTTGTGCGATCCTGGAAAAATGGGTTTCAGGCCAGAAAAAACGATGACCCCGGGGTCATCAAAAAATTGGTGAAAAAAAATATTTTGCCTAGAAACATTTTGGTGTAGCAGGAGCATAGCTTGTCAACCAAGGTAACTCTGGAGCATCAAGAAACTTGATTGGAAGAGGATTTGTGCAATCCTGGAAAAATGGGTTTCAGGCCAGAAAAACGATGACCCCGGGGTCATCAAAAAATTGGTGAAAAAAAATATTTTGCCTAGAAACATTTTGGTGTAGCAGAAGCATTGCTTGTCACCCAAGGAAACTCTGGAGCATCAAGAAAGTTGATTGGGAGAGGATTTGTGCGATCCTGAAAAAATGGGTTTTAGGCCAGAAAAACCATGACCCCGGGGTCATCAAAAATTTTGGTGGAAAAAAAATATTTTGCCTAGAAACATTTTGGAGTAGCAGGAGCATTGCTTGTCAATCAAGGTACCTCTGGAGTATCAAGAAACTTGATTGGAAGAGGATTTGTGCGATCCTGGAAAAATTGGTTTCAGGACAGAAAAACCATGACCCCGGGGTCATGAAAAATTTTGGTGGGAAAAAAATATTTTGCCTAGAAACATTTTGGAGTAGCAGGAGCATTGCTTGTCAACCAAGGTAACTCTGGAGCATCAAGAAACTTGATTGGGAGAGGATTTGTGCGATCCTGGAAAAATGGGTTTCAGGCCAGAAGAACGATGACCCCGGGGTCATCAATAAATTGGTGAAAAAAATATTTTGCCTAGAAACATTTTGGTGTAGCAGGAGCATAGCTTGTAACCCATGGAAATTCTGGAGCATCAAGAAACTTGATTGGGAGAGGATTTGTGCGATCCTGGAAAAATGGGTTTCAGGCCAGAAAAACAATGACCCCGGGGTCATCAAAAAATTGGTGAAAGAAAATATTTTGCCTAGAAACTTTTTGGTGTAGCAGGAGCATAGCTTGTCAACCATGGAAGCTCTGGAGCATCAAGAAAGTTGATTGGGAGAGGATTTGTGCGATCCTGGAAAAATGGTTTCAGGCCAGAAAAACGATGACCCCGGGGTCATCAAAAAATTGGTGAAAAAAAATATTTTGCCTAGAAATATTTTGGTGTAGTAGGAGCATTGTTTGTCACCCAAGGAAACTCTGGAGCATCAAGAAAGTTGATTGGAAGAGGATTTGTGCGATCCTGGAAAAATGGGTTTCAGGCCAGAAAAACCATGACCCCGGGGTCATCAAAAATTTTGGTGGAAAAAATTTATTTTTCCTAGAAACATTTTGGAGTAGCAGGAGCATTGCTTGTCAACCAAGGTAACTCTGGAGCATCAAGAAACTTGATTGGAAGAGGATTTGTTCGATCCTGGAAAAATGGGTTTCAGGCCAGAAAAACGATGACCCCGGGGTCATCAATAAATTGGTGAAAAAAATATTTTGCCTAGAAACATTTTGGTGTAGCAGGAGCATAGCTTGTAACCCATGGAAATTCTGGAGCATCAAGAAACTTGATTGGGAGAGGATTTGTGCGATCCTGGAAAAATAGATTTCAGGCCAGAAAAACGATGACCCCGGGGTCATCAAAAATTGGTGAAAAAAAATATTTTGCCTAGAAACATTTCGGTGTAGCGGGAGCATAGCTTGTAACCCAAGGAAATTCTGGAGCATCAAGAAACTTGATTGGGAGAGGATTTGTGCGATCCTGGAAAAATGGGTTTCAGGCCAGAGAAACGATGACCCCGGGGTCATCAAAAAATTGGTGAAAAAAAATAATTTGCCTAGAAACATTTTGGAGTAGCAGGAGCATAGCTTGTCAACCAAGGTAACTCTGGAGCATCAAGAAACTTGATTGGAAGAGGATTTGTGCAATCCTGGAAAAATGGGTTTCAGGCCAGA
The DNA here is from genome assembly GCF_035046505.1 of Tiliqua scincoides. NCBI lineage: Eukaryota > Metazoa > Chordata > Lepidosauria > Squamata > Scincidae > Tiliqua > Tiliqua scincoides. The sequence continues at coordinate 66,020 of NW_027101347.1, forward strand.
AAAACGATGACCCCGGGGTCATCAAAAAATTGGTGAAAAAAAATATTTTGCCTAGAAACATTTTGGTGTAGCAGGAGCATAGCTTGTAACCCAAGGAAACTCTGGAGCATCAAGAAAGTTGATTGGGAGAGGATTTGTGCGATCCTGGAAAAATGGGTTTCAGGCCAGAAAAACCATGACCCCGGGGTCATCAAAAAATTGGTGAAAAAAAATATTTTGCCCTAGAAACATTTTGGTGTAGCAGAAGCATTGCTTGTCAATCAAGGTACCTCTGGAGCATCAAGAAAGTTGATTGGGAGAGGATTTGTGCGATCCTGGAAAAATGGGTTTCAGGACAGAAAAACCATGACCCCGGGGTCATCAAAATTTTGGTGAAAAAAAATATTTTGCCTAGAAACATTTTGGAGTAGCAGGAGCATTGCTTGTCAACCAAGGTACCTCTGGAACATCAAGAAAACGTGATTGGAAGAGGATTTGTGCGATTCTGGAAAAATGGGTTTCAGGCCAGAAAAACGATGACCCCGGGGTCATCAAAAATTTTGGTGGGAAAAAAATATTTTGCCTAGAAACATTTTGGAGTAGCAGGAGCATTGCTTGTCAACCAAGGTAACTCTGGAGCATCAAGAAACTTGATTGGGAGAGGATTTGTGCGATCCTGGAAAAATGGGTTTCAGGCCAGAAGAACGATGACCCCGGGGTCATCAATAAATTGGTGAAAAAAATATTTTGCCTAGAAACATTTTGGTGTAGCAGGAGCATAGCTTGTAACCCATGGAAATTCTGGTGCATCAAGAAACTTGATTGGGAGAGGATTTGTGCGATCCTGGAAAAATGGGTTTCAGGCCAGAAAAACAATGACCCCGGGGTCATCAAAAATTTTGGTGGAAAAAAAATATTTTGCCTAGCAACATTTTGGTGTAGCAGGAGCATTGTTTGTCACCCAAGAAAACTCTGGAGCATCAAGAAAGTTGATTGGGAGAGGATTTGTGCGATCCTGGAAAAATGGGTTTCAGGCCAGAAAACAATGACCCCGGGGTCATCAAAAAATTGGTGAAAAAAATATTTTGCCTAGAAACTTTTTGGTGTAGCAGGAGCATAGCTTGTCACCCAAGGAAACTCTGGAGCATCAAGAAAGTTGATTGGGAGAGGATTTGTGTGATCCTGGAAAAATGGGTTTCAGGCCAGAAAAACGATGACCCCGGGGTCATCAAAATTTGGTGAAAAAAAATATTTTGCCTAGAAACATTTTGGTGTAGCAGGAGCATTGTTTGTCACCCAAGGAAACTCTGGAGCATCAAGAAAGTTCATTGGAAGAGGATTTGTGCGATTCTGGAAAAATGGGTTTCAGGCCAGAAAAACGATGACCCCGGGGTAATCAAAAATTTTGGTGGGAAAAAATATTTTGCCTAGAAACATTTTGGAGTAGCAGGAGCATTGCTTGTCAACCAAGGTATCTCTGGAGCATCAAGAAAATTGATTGGGAGAGGATTTGTGCGATCCTGGAAAAATGGGTTTCAGGCCAGAAAAACGATGACCCCGGGGTCATCAAAAATTTTGGTGGGAAAAAAATATTTTGCCTAGAAACATTTTGGAGTAGCAGGAGCATTGCTTGTCAACCAAGGTAACTCTGGAGCATCAAGAAACTTGATTGGGAGAGGATTTGTGCGATCCTGGTAAAATGGGTTTCAGGCCAGAAGAACGATGACCCCGGGGTCATCAATAAATTGGTGAAAAAAATATTTTGCCTAGAAACATTTTGGTGTAGCGGGAGCATAGCTTGTAACCCAAGGAAATTCTGGAGCATCAAGAAAGTTGATTGGGAGAGGATTTGTGCGATCCTGGAAAAATGGGTTTCAGGCCAGAAAAACGATGACCCCGGGGTCATCAAAAAATTGGTGAAAAAAAATATTTTGCCTAGAAACATTTTGGTGTAGCAGGAGCATAGCTTGTCAACCAAGGTAACTCTGGAGCATCAAGAAACTTGATTGGAAGAGGATTTGTGCAATCCTGGAAAAATGGGTTTCAGGCCAGAAAAACGATGACCCCGGGGTCATCAAAAAATTGGTGAAAAAAAATATTTTGCCTAGAAACATTTTGGAGTAGCAGAAGCATTGCTTGTCACCCAAGGAAACTCTGGAGCATCAAGAAAGTTGATTGGGAGAGGATTTGTGCGATCCTGGAAAAATTGGTTTCAGGACAGAAAAAACATGACCCCGGGGTCATCAAAAATTTTGGTGAAAAAAAATATTTTGCCTAGAAACATTTTGGAGTAGCAGGAGCATTGCTTGTCAACCAAGGTACCTCTGGAGCATCAAGAAACTTGATTGGAAGAGGATTTGTGCGATTCTGGAAAAATGGGTTTCAGTCCAGAAAAACGATGACCCCGGGATCATCAAAAATTTTGGTGGGAAAAAAATATTTTGCCTAGAAACATTTTGGAGTAGCAGGAGCATTGCTTGTCAACCAAGGTAACTCTGGAGCATCAAGAAACTTGATTGGGAGAGGATTTGTGCGATCCTGGAAAAATGGGTTTCAGGCCAGAAGAACGATGACCCCGGGGTCATCAATAAATTGGTGAAAAAAATATTTTGCCTAGAACATTTTGGTGTAGCAGGAGCATATCTTGTAACCCATGGAAATTCTGGAGCATCAAGAAACTTGATTGGGAGAGGATTTGTGCGATCCTGGAAAAATGGGTTTCAGGCCAGAAAAACAATGACCCCGGGGTCATCAAAAAATTGGTGAAAGAAAATATTTTGCCTAGAAACTTTTTGGTGTAGCAGGAGCATAGCTTGTCAACCATGGAAGCTCTGGAGCATCAAGAAAGTTGATTGGGAGAGGATTTGTGCGATCCTGGAAAAATGGGTTTCAGGCCAGAAAAACGATGACCCCGGGGTCATCAAAAAATTGGTGAAAAAAAATATTTTGCCTAGAAACATTTTGGTGTAGTAGGAGCATTGTTTGTCACCCAAGGAAACTCTGGAGCATCAAGAAAGATGATTGGAAGAGGATTTGTGCGATCCTGGAAAAATGGGTTTCAGGCCAGAAAAACCATGACCCCGGGGTCATCAAAAATTGTGGTGGAAAAAATTTATTTTCCCTAGAAACATTTTGGATTAGCAGGAGCATTGCTTGTCAACCAAGGTAACTCTGGAGCATCAAGAAACTTGATTGGAAGAGGATTTGTTTGATCCTGGAAAAATGGGTTTCAGGCCAGAAAAACGATGACCCCGGGTTCATCAAAAATTTTGGTGGGAAAAAAATATTTTGCCTAGAAACATTTTGGAGTAGCAGGAGCATTGCTTGTCAACCAAGGTACCTCTGGAGCATCAAGAAACTTGATTGGAAGAGGATTTGTGCGATCCTGGAAAAATGGGTTTCAGGCCAGAAAAACCATGACCCCGGGGTCATCAAAAATTTTTGTGGAAAAAATATATTTTCCCTAGAAACATTTTGGAGTAGCAGGAGCATTGCTTGTCAACCAAGGTAACTCTGGAGCATCAAGAAACTTGATTGGGAGAGGATTTGTGCGATCCTGGAAAAATGGGTACAGGCCAGAAAAACGATGACCCCGGGGTCATCAAAAAATTGTTGAAAGAAAATATTTTGCCTAGAAACATTTTGGTGTAGCAGGAGCATAGCTTGGCACCCAAGGAAACTCTGGAGCATCAAGAAAGTTGATTGGGAGAGGATTTGTGCGATCCTGGAAAAATGGGTTTCAGGCCAGAAAAACGATGACCCCGGGGTCATCAAAAATTTTGGTGGAAAAAAATATTTTGCCTAGCAACATTTTGGTGTAGCAGGAGCATTGTTTGTCACCCAAGAAAACTCTGGAGCATCAAGAAAGTTGATTGGGAGAGGATTTGTGCGATCCTGGAAAAATGGGTTTCAGGCCAGAAAACAATGACCCCGGGGTCATCAAAAAATTGCTGAAAAAAATATTTTGCCTAGAAACTTTTTGGTGTAGCAGGAGCATAGCTTGTCACCCAAGGAAACTCTGGAGCATCAAGAAAGTTGATTGGGAGAGGATTTGTGTGATCCTGGAAAAATGGGTTTCAGGCCAGAAAAATGATGACCCCGGGGTCATCAAAATTTGGTGAAAAAAAATATTTTGCCTAGAAACATTTTGGTGTAGCAGGAGCATTGTTTGTCACCCAAGGAAACTCTGGAGCATCAAGAAAGATGATTGGAAGAGGATTTGTGCGATCCTGGAAAAATGGGTTTCAGGCCAGAAAAACGATGACCCCGGGGTCATCAAAAATTTTGGTGGGAAAAAAATATTTTGCCTAGAAACATTTTGGAGTAGCAGGAGCATTGCTTGTCAACCAAGGTAACTCTGGAGCATCAAGAAACTTGATTGGGAGAGGATTTGTGCGATCCTGGAAAAATGGGTTTCAGGCCAGAAGAACGATGACCCCGGGGTCATCAATAAATTGGTGAAAAAAATATTTTGCCTAGAAACATTTTGGTGTAGCGGGAGCATAGCTTGTAACCCAAGGAAATTCTGGAGCATCAAGAAAGTTGATTGGGAGAGGATTTGTGCGATCCTGGAAAAATGGGTTTCAGGCCAGAAAAACGATGACCCCGGGGTCATCAAAAAATTGGTGAAAAAAAATATTTTGCCTAGAAACATTTTGGTGTAGCAGGAGCATAGCTTGTCAACCAAGGTAACTCTGGAGCATCAAGAAACTTGATTGGAAGAGGATTTGTGCAATCCTGGAAAAATGGGTTTCAGGCCAGAAAAACGATGACCCCGGGGTCATCAAAAAATTGGTGAAAAAAAATATTTTGCCTAGAAACATTTTGGTGTAGCAGGAGCATAGCTTGTCACCCAAGGAAACTCTGGAGCATCAAGAAAGTTGATTGGGAGAGGATTTGTGCGATCCTGAAAAAATGGGTTTTAGGCCAGAAAAACCATGACCCCGGGGTCATCAAAAATTTTGGTGGAAAAAAAATATTTTGCCTAGAAACATTTTGGAGTAGCAGGAGCATTGCTTGTCAACCAAGGTACCTCTGGAGCATCAAGAAACTTGATTGGAAGAGGATTTGTGCGATTCTGGAAAAATGGGTTTCAGGCCAGAAAAACGATGACCCCGGGATCATCAAAAATTTTGGTGGGAAAAAATATTTTGCCTAGAAACATTTTGGAGTAGCAGGAGCATTGCTTGTCAACCAAGGTAACTCTGGAGCATCAAGAAACTTGATTGGGAGAGGATTTGTGCGATCCTGGAAAAATGGGTTTCAGGCCAGAAGAACGATGACCCCGGGGTCATCAATAAATTGGTGAAAAAAATATTTTGCCTAGAAACATTTTGGTGTAGCAGGAGCATAGCTTGTAACCCACGGAAATTCTGGAGCATCAAGAAACTTGATTGGGAGAGGATTTGTGCGATCCTGGAAAAATGGGTTTCAGGCCAGAAAAACGATGACCCCGGGGTCATCAAAAAATTGGTGAAAAAAAATATTTTGCCTAGAAACATTTTGGTGTAGTAGGAGCATTGTTTGTCACCCAAGGAAACTCTGGAGCATCAAGAAAGTTGATTGGAAGAGGATTTGTGCGATCCTGGAAAAATGGGTTTCAGGCCAGAAAAACCATGACCCCGGGGTCATCAAAAATTGTGGTGGAAAAAATTTATTTTCCCTAGAAACATTTTGGATTAGCAGGAGCATTGCTTGTCAACCAAGGTAACTCTGGAGCATCAAGAAACTTGATTGGAAGAGGATTTGTTTGATCCTGGAAAAATGGGTTTCAGGCCAGAAAAACGATGACCCCGGGGTCATCCAAAATTTTGGTGGGAAAAAAATATTTTGCCTAGAAACATTTTGGAGTAGCAGGAGCATTGCTTGTCACCCAAGGAAACTCTGGAGCATCAAGAAAGTTGATTGGGAGAGGATTTGTGCGATCCTGGAAAAATGGGTTTCAGGCCTGAAAAACGATGACCCCGGGGTCATCAAAAAAATGGTGAAAAAAATATTTTGCCTAGAAACTTTTTGGTGTAGCAGGAACATAGCTTGGCACCCAAGGAAACTCTGGAGCATCAAGAAAGTTGATTGGGAGAGGATTTGTGCGATCCTGGAAAAATGGGTTTCAGGCCAGAAAAACGATGACCCCGGGGTCATCAAAAAATTGGTGAAAAAAAATATTTTGCCTAGAAACATTTTGGTGTAGCAGGAGCATTGCTTGTCACCCAAGGAAACTCTGGAGCATCAAGAAAGTTGATTGGGAGAGGATTTGTGCGATCCTGGAAAAATGGGTTTCAGGCCAGAAGAACGATGACCCCGGGGTCATCAATAAATTGGTGAAAAAAATATTTTGCCTAGAAACATTTCGGTGTAGCGGGAGCATAGCTTGTAACCCAAGGAAATTCTGGAGCATCAAGAAACTTGATTGGGAGAGGATTTGTGCGATCCTGGAAAAATGGGTTTCAGGCCAGAAAAACAATGACCCCGGGGTCATCAAAAAATTGGTGAAAAAAAATATTTTGCCTAGAAACATTTTGGAGTAGCAGGAGCATAGCTTGTCAACCAAGGTAACTCTGGAGCATCAAGAAAGTTGATTGGAAGAGGATTTGTGCGATCCTGGAAAAATGGGTTTCAGGCCAGAAAAACCATGACCCCGGGGTCATCAAAAAATTGGTGAAAAAAAATATTTTGCCTAGAAACATTTTGGTGTAGCAGGAGCATAGCTTGTAACCCAAGGAAACTCTTGAGCATCAAGAAAGTTGATTGGGAGAGGATTTGTTCAATCCTGGAAAAATGGGTTTCAGGCCAGAAGAACGATGACCCCGGGGTCATCAAAAAATTGGTGAAAAAAAATATTTTGCCTAGAAACATTTTGGTGTAGCAGGAGCATTGCTTGTCAATCAAGGTACCTCTGGAGCATCAAGAAACTTGATTGGAAGAGGATTTGTGCGATCCTGGAAAAATGGGTTTCAGGACAGAAAAACCATGACCCCGGGGTCATCAAAAATTTTGGTGGGGAAAAAATATTTTGCCTAGAAACATTTTGGAGTAGCAGGAGCATTGCTTGTCAACCAAGGTACCTCTGGAACATCAAGAAACTTGATTGGAAGAGGATTTGTGCGATTCTGGAAAAATGGGTTTCAGGCCAGAAAAACGATGACCCCGGGGTCATCAAAAATTTTGGTGGGAAAAAAATATTTTGCCTAGAAACATTTTGGAGTAGCAGGAGCATTGCTTGTCAACCAAGGTAACTCTGGAGCATCAAGAAACTTGATTGGGAGAGGATTTGTGCGATCCTGGAAAAAAGGGTTTCAGGCCAGAAGAACGATGACCCCGGGGTCATCAATAAATTGGTGAAAAAAATATTTTGCCTAGAAACATTTTGGTGTAGCGGGAGCATAGCTTGTAACCCAAGGAAATTCTGGAGCATCAAGAAACTTGATTGGGAGAGAATTTGTGCGATCATGGAAAAATGGGTTTCAGGCCAGAAAAACGATGACCCCGGGGTCATCAAAAAATTGGTGAAAAAAAATATTTTGCCTAGAAACATTTTGGTGTAGCAGGAGCATAGCTTGTCAACCAAGGTAACTCTGGAGCATCAAGAAACTTGATTGGAAGAGGATTTGTGCAATCCTGGAAAAATGGGTTTCAGGCCAGAAAAACGATGACCCCGGGGACATCAAAAAATTGGTGAAAAAAAATATTTTGCCTAGAAACATTTTGGTGTAGCAGGAGCATTGCTTGTCACCCAAGGAAACTCTGGAGCATCAAGAAATTTGATTGGGAGAGGATTTGTGCGATCCAGGAAAAATGGGTTTTAGGCCAGAAAAACCATGACCCCGGGGTCATCAAAAATTTTGATGGAAAAAAAATATTTTGCCTAGAAACATTTTGGAGTAGCAGGAGCATTGCTTGTCAATCAAGGTACCTCTGGAGCATCAAGAAACTTGATTGGAAGAGGATTTGTGCGATCCTGGAAAAATGGGTTTCAGGACAGAAAAACCATGACCCCGGGGTCATCAAAAATTTTGGTGGGAAAAAAATATTTTGCCTAGAAACATTTTGGAGTAGCAGGAGCATTGCTTGTCAACCAAGGTACCTCTGGAGCATCAAGAAACTTGATTGGAAGAGGATTTGTGCGATTCTGGAAAAATGGGTTTCAGGCCAGAAAAACGATGACCACGGGGTCATCAAAAATTTTGGTGGGAAAAAAATATTTTGCCTAGAAACATTTTGGAGTAGCAGGAGCATTGCTTGTCAACCAAGGTAACTCTGGAGCATCAAGAAACTTGATTGGGAGAGGATTTGTGCGATCCTGGAAAAATGGGTTTCAGGCCAGAAGAACGATGACCCCGGGGTCATCAATAAATTGGTGAAAAAAGTATTTTGCCTAGAAACATTTTGGTGTAGCAGGAGCATAGCTTGTAACCCATGGAAATTCTGGAGCATCAAGAAACTTGATTGGGAGAGGATTTGTGCAATCCTGGAAAAATGGGTTTCAGGCCAGAAAAACGATGACCCCGGGGTCATCAAAAAATTGGTGAAAAAAAATATTTTTCCTAGAAACATTTTGGTGTAGCAGGAGCATAGCTTGTCAACCAAGGTAACTCTGGAGCATCAAGAAACTTTATTGGAAGAGGATTTGTGCGATCCTGGAAAAATGGGTTTCAGGCCAGAAAAACGATGACCCCGGGGTCATCAAAAAATTGGTGAAAAAAAATATTTTGCCTAGAAACATTTTGGTGTAGCAGGAGCATTGTTTGTCACCCAAGGAAACTCTGGAGCATCAAGAAAGTTGATTGGAAGAGGATTTGTGCGATCCTGGAAAAATGGGTTTCAGGCCAGAAATACCATGAACCCGGGGTCATCAAAAATTTTTGTGGAAAAAATATATTTTCCCTAGAAACATTTTGGAGTAGCAGGAGCATTGCTTGTCAACCAAGGTAACTCTGGAGCATCAAGAAACTTGATTGGGAGAGGATTTGTGCGATCCTGGAAAAATGGGTTTCAGGCCAGAAAAACAATGACCCCGGGGTCATCAAAAAATTGGTGAAAGAAAATATTTTGCCTAGAAACTTTTTGGTGTAGCAGGAGCATAGCTTGTCACCCAAGGAAACTCTGGAGCATCAAGAAAGTTGATTGGGAGAGGATTTGTGCGATCCTGGAAAAATGGGTTTCAGGCCAGAAAAACGATGACCCCGGGGTCATCAAAAAATTGGTGAAAAAAAATATTTTCCCTAGAAACATTTTGGTGTAGTAGGAGCATTGTTTGTCACCCAAGGAAACTCTGGAGCATCAAGAAAGTTGATTGGAAGAGGATTTGTGCGATCCTGGAAAAATGGGTTTCAGGCCAGAAAAACCATGACCCCGGGGTCATCAAAAATTTTGGTGGGAAAAAAATATTTTGCCTAGAAACATTTTGGAGTAGCAGGAGCATTGCTTGTCAACCAAGGTACCTCTGGAGCATCAAGAAACTTGATTGGGAGAGGATTTGTGCGATCCTGGAAAAATGGGTTTCAGGCCAGAAAAACGATGACCCCGGGGTCATCAATAAATTGGTGAAAGAAAGTATTTTGCCTAGAAACATTTTGGTGTAGCAGGAGCATAGCTTGTCACCCAAGGAATCTCTGGAGCATCAAGAAAGTTGATTGGGAGAGGATTTGTGCGATCCTGGAAAAATGGGTTTCAGGCCAGAAAAACGATGACCCCGGGGTCATCAAAAAATTGGTGAAAAAAAATATTTTGCCTAGAAACATTTTGGTGTAGCAGGAGCATAGCTTGTCAACCAAGGTAACTCTGGAGCATCAAGAAACTTGATTGGAAGAGGATTTGTGCAATCCTGGAAAAATGGGTTTCAGGCCAGAAAAACGATGACCCCGGGGTCATCAAAAAATTGGTGAAAAAAAATATTTTGCCTAGAAACATTTTGGTGTAGCAGGAGCATAGCTTGTAACCCAAGGAAACTCTGGAGCATCAAGAAAGTTGATTGGGAGAGGATTTGTGCGATCCTGGAAAAATGGGTTTCAGGCCAGAAAAACGATGACCCCGGGGTCATCAAAAAATTGGTGAAAAAAAATATTTTGCCTAGAAACATTTTGGTGTAGCAGGAGCATTGCTTGTCACCCAAGGAAACTCTGGAGCATCAAGAAAGTTGATTGGGAGAGGATTTGTGCGATCCTGGAAAAATGGGTTTCAGGCCAGAAGAACGATGACCCCGGGGTCATCAATAAATTGGTGAAAAAAATATTTTGCCTAGAAACATTTCGGTGTAGCGGGAGCATAGCTTGTAACCCAAGGAAATTCTGGAGCATCAAGAAACTTGATTGGGAGAGGATTTGTGCGATCCTGGAAAAATGGGTTTCAGGCCAGAAAAACAATGACCCCGGGGTCATCAAAAAATTGGTGAAAAAAAATATTTTGCCTAGAAACATTTTGGAGTAGCAGGAGCATAGCTTGTCAACCAAGGTACCTCTGGAACATCAAGAAACTTGATTGGAAGAGGATTTGTGCGATTCTGGAAAAATGGGTTTCAGGCCAGAAAAACGATGACCCCGGGGTCATCAAAAATTTTGGTGGGAAAAAAATATTTTGCCTAGAAACATTTTGGAGTAGCAGGAGCATTGCTTGTCAACCAAGGTAACTCTGGAGCATCAAGAAACTTGATTGGGAGAGGATTTGTGCGATCCTGGAAAAAAGGGTTTCAGGCCAGAAGAACGATGACCCCGGGGTCATCAATAAATTGGTGAAAAAAATATTTTGCCTAGAAACATTTTGGTGTAGCGGGAGCATAGCTTGTAACCCAAGGAAATTCTGGAGCATCAAGAAACTTGATTGGGAGAGAATTTGTGCGATCATGGAAAAATGGGTTTCAGGCCAGAAAAACGATGACCCCGGGGTCATCAAAAAATTGGTGAAAAAAAATATTTTGCCTAGAAACATTTTGGAGTAGCAGGAGCATTGCTTGTCAATCAAGGTACCTCTGGAGCATCAAGAAACTTGATTGGAAGAGGATTTGTGCGATCCTGGAAAAATGGGTTTCAGGACAGAAAAACCATGACCCCGGGGTCATCAAAAATTTTGGTGGGAAAAAAATATTTTGCCTAGAAACATTTTGGAGTAGCAGGAGCATTGCTTGTCAACCAAGGTACCTCTGGAGCATCAAGAAACTTGATTGGAAGAGGATTTGTGCGATTCTGGAAAAATGGGTTTCAGGCCAGAAAAACGATGACCACGGGGTCATCAAAAATTTTGGTGGGAAAAAAATATTTTGCCTAGAAACATTTTGGAGTAGCAGGAGCATTGCTTGTCAACCAAGGTAACTCTGGAGCATCAAGAAACTTGATTGGGAGAGGATTTGTGCGATCCTGGAAAAATGGGTTTCAGGCCAGAAGAACGATGACCCCGGGGTCATCAATAAATTGGTGAAAAAAGTATTTTGCCTAGAAACATTTTGGTGTAGCAGGAGCATAGCTTGTAACCCATGGAAATTCTGGAGCATCAAGAAACTTGATTGGGAGAGGATTTGTGCAATCCTGGAAAAATGGGTTTCAGGCCAGAAAAACGATGACCCCGGGGTCATCAAAAAATTGGTGAAAAAAAATATTTTTCCTAGAAACATTTTGGTGTAGCAGGAGCATAGCTTGTCAACCAAGGTAACTCTGGAGCATCAAGAAACTTTATTGGAAGAGGATTTGTGCGATCCTGGAAAAATGGGTTTCAGGCCAGAAAAACGATGACCCCGGGGTCATCAAAAAATTGGTGAAAAAAAATATTTTGCCTAGAAACATTTTAGTGTAGCAGGAGCATTGTTTGTCACCCAAGGAAACTCTGGAGCATCAAGAAAGTTGATTGGAAGAGGATTTGTGCGATCCTGGAAAAATGGGTTTCAGGCCAGAAATACCATGAACCCGGGGTCATCAAAAATTTTTGTGGAAAAAATATATTTTCCCTACAAACATTTTGGAGTAGCAGGAGCATTGCTTGTCAACCAAGGTAACTCTGCAGCATCAAGAAACTTGATTGGGAGAGGATTTGTGCGATCCTGGAAAAATGGGTTTCAGGCCAGAAAAACAATGACCCCGGGGTCATCAAAAAATTGGTGAAAGAAAATATTTTGACTAGAAACTTTTTGGTGTAGCAGGAGCATAGCTTGTCACCCAAGGAAACTCTGGAGCATCAAGAAAGTTGATTGGGAGAGGATTTGTGCGATCCTGGAAAAATGGGTTTCAGGCCAGAAAAACGATGACCCCGGGGTCATCAAAAAATTGGTGAAAAAAAATATTTTCCCTAGAAACATTTTGGTGTAGTAGGAGCATTGTTTGTCACCCAAGGAAACTCTGGAGCATCAAGAAAGTTGATTGGAAGAGGATTTGTGCGATCCTGGAAAAATGGGTTTCAGGCCAGAAAAACCATGACCCCGGGGTCATCAAAAATTTTGGTGGGAAAAAAATATTTTGCCTAGAAACATTTTGGAGTAGCAGGAGCATTGCTTGTCAACCAAGGTACCTCTGGAGCATCAAGAAACTTGATTGGGAGAGGATTTGTGCGATCCTGGAAAAATGGGTTTCAGGCCAGAAAAACGATGACCCCGGGGTCATCAATAAATTGGTGAAAGAAAGTATTTTGCCTAGAAACATTTTGGTGTAGCAGGAGCATAGCTTGTCACCCAAGGAATCTCTGGAGCATCAAGAAAGTTGATTGGGAGAGGATTTGTGCGATCCTGGAAAAATAGGTTTCAGGCCAGAAAAACGATGACCCCGGGGTCATCAAAAAATTGGTGAAAAAAAATATTTTGCCTAGAAATATTTTGGTGTAGCAGGTGCAATGCTTGTCACCCAAGGAAACTCTGGAGCATCAAGAAATTTGATTGGGCGAGGATTAGTGCGATCCTGGAAAAATGGGTTTTAGGCCAGTAAAACCATGACCCCGGGGTCATGAAACAATTGGTGAAAAAAAATATTTTCCCTAGAAACATTTTGGTGTAGCAGGAGCATAGCTTGTCACCCAAGGAAACTCTGGAGCATCAAGAAAGTTGATTGGGAGAGGATTTTTGCGATCCTGGAAAAATGGGTTTCAGGCCTGAAAAACGATGACCCCGGGGTCATCAAAAAATTGGTGAAAAAAAATATTTTGCCTAGAAACATTTTGGTGTAGCAGGAGCATTGTTTGTCACCCAAGGAAATTCTGGAGCATCAAGAAAGTTGATTGGAAGAGGATTTGTGCGATTCTGGAAAAATGGGTTTCAGGCCAGAAAAACCATGACCCCGGGGTCATCAAAAATTTTTGTGGAAAAAATATATTTTCCCTAGAAACATTTTGGAGTAGCAGGAGCATTGCTTGTCAACCAAGGTAACTCTGGAGCATCAAGAAACTTGATTGGGAGAGGATTTGTGCGATCCTGGAAAAATGGGTATAGGCCAGAAAAACGATGACCCCGGGGTCATCAAAAAATTGGTGAAAAAAAATATTTTGCCTAGAAACATTTTGGTGTAGCAGGAGCATAGCTTGTCAACCAAGGTAACTCTGGAGCATCAAGAAACTTGATTGGAAGAGGATTTGTGCAATCCTGGAAAAATGGGTTTCAGGCCAGAAAAACGATGACCCCGGGGTCATCAAAAAATTGGTGAAAAAAAATATTTTGCCTAGAAACATTTTGGTGTAGCAGGAGCATAGCTTGTAACCCAAGGAAACTCTGGAGCATCAAGAAAGTTGATTGGGAGAGGATTTGTGCGATCCTGGAAAAATGGGTTTCAGGCCAGAAAAACGATGACCCCGGGGTCATCAAAAAATTGGTGAAAAAAAATATTTTGCCTAGAAACATTTTGGTGTAGCAGGAGCATTGCTTGTCACCCAAGGAAACTCTGGAGCATCAAGAAAGTTGATTGGGAGAGGATTTGTGCGATCCTGGAAAAATGGGTTTCAGGCCAGAAGAACGATGACCCCGGGGTCATCAATAAATTGGTGAAAAAAATATTTTGCCTAGAAACATTTCGGTGTAGCGGGAGCATAGCTTGTAACCCAAGGAAATTCTGGAGCATCAAGAAACTTGATTGGGAGAGGATTTGTGCGATCCTGGAAAAATGGGTTTCAGGCCAGAAAAACAATGACCCCGGGGTCATCAAAAAATTGGTGAAAAAAAATATTTTGCCTAGAAACATTTTGGAGTAGCAGGAGCATAGCTTGTCAACCAAGGTAACTCTGGAGCATCAAGAAACTTGATTGGAAGAGGATTTGTGCAATCCTGGAAAAATGGGTTTCAGGCCAGAAAAACGATGACCCCGGGGTCATCAAAAAATTGGTGAAAAAAAATATTTTGCCTAGAAACATTTTGGTGTAGCAGGAGCATAGCTTGTAACCCAAGGAAACTCTTGAGCATCAAGAAAGTTGATTGGGAGAGGATTTGTGCGATCCTGGAAAAATGGGTTTCAGGCCAGAAAAACGATGACCCCGGGGTCATCAAAAAATTGGTGAAAAAAAATATTTTGCCTAGAAACATTTTGGTGTAGCAGGAGCATTGCTTGTCAATCAAGGTACCTCTGGAGCATCAAGAAACTTGATTGGAAGAGGATTTGTGCGATCCTGGAAAAATGGGTTTCAGGACAGAAAAACCATGACCCCGGGGTCATCAAAAATTTTGGTGGGAAAAAAATATTTTGCCTAGAAACATTTTGGAGTAGCAGGAGCCTTGCTTGTCAACCAAGGTACCTCTGGAACATCAAGAAACTTGATTGGAAGAGGATTTGTGCGATTCTGGAAAAATGGGTTTCAGGCCAGAAAAACGATGACCCCGGGGTCATCAAAAATTTTGGTGGGAAAAAAATATTTTGCCTAGAAACATTTTGGAGTAGCAGGAGCATTGCTTGTCAACCAAGGTAACTCTGGAGCATCAAGAAACTTGATTGGGAGAGGATTTGTGCGATCCTGGAAAAATGGGTTTCAGGCCAGAAGAACGATGACCCCGGGGTCATCAATAAATTGGTGAAAAAAATATTTTGCCTAGAAACATTTTGGTGTAGCGGGAGCATAGCTTGTAACCCAAGGAAATTCTGGAGCATCAAGAAACTTGATTGGGAGAGGATTTGTGCGATCCTGGAAAAATGGGTTTCAGGCCAGAAAAACGATGACCCCGGGGTCATCAAAAATTTTGGTGGAAAAAAAATATTTTGCCTAGCAACATTTTGGTGTAGCAGGAGCATTTTTTGTCACCCAAGAAAACTCTGGAGCATCAAGAAAGTTGATTGGGAGAGGATTTGTGCGATCCTGGAAAAATGGGTTTCAGGCCAGAAAAACGATGACCCCGGGGTCATCAAAAAATTGGTGAAAAAAAATATTTTGCCTAGAAACATTTTGGTGTAGCAGGAGCATAGCTTGTCAACCAAGGTAACTCTGGAGCATCAAGAAACTTGATTGGAAGAGGATTTGTGCAATCCTGGAAAAATGGGTTTCAGGCCAGAAAAACGATGACCCCGGGGTCATCAAAAAATTGGTGAAAAAAAATATTTTGCCTAGAAACATTTTGGTGTAGCAGGAGCATAGCTTGTAACCCAAGGAAACTCTGGAGCATCAAGAAAGTTGATTGGGAGAGGATTTGTGCGATCCTGGAAAAATGGGTTTCAGGCCAGAAAAACGATGACCCCGGGGTCATCAAAAAATTGGTGAAAAAAAATATTTTGCCTAGAAACATTTTGGTGTAGCAGGAGCATTGCTTGTCACCCAAGGAAACTCTGGAGCATCAAGAAAGTTGATTGGGAGAGGATTTGTGCGATCCTGGAAAAATGGGTTTCAGGCCAGAAGAACGATGACCCCGGGGTCATCAATAAATTGGTGAAAAAAATATTTTGCCTAGAAACATTTCGGTGTAGCGGGAGCATAGCTTGTAACCCAAGGAAATTCTGGAGCATCAAGAAACTTGATTGGGAGAGGATTTGTGCGATCCTGGAAAAATGGGTTTCAGGCCAGAAAAACAATGACCCCGGGGTCATCAAAAAATTGGTGAAAAAAAATATTTTGCCTAGAAACATTTTGGAGTAGCAGGAGCATAGCTTGTCAACCAAGGTAACTCTGGAGCATCAAGAAACTTGATTGGAAGAGGATTTGTGCAATCCTGGAAAAATGGGTTTCAGGCCAGAAAAACGATGACCCCGGGGTCATCAAAAAATTGGTGAAAAAAAATATTTTGCCTAGAAACATTTTGGTGTAGCAGGAGCATAGCTTGTAACCCAAGGAAACTCTTGAGCATCAAGAAAGTTGATTGGGAGAGGATTTGTGCGATCCTGGAAAAATGGGTTTCAGGCCAGAAAAACGATGACCCCGGGGTCATCAAAAAATTGGTGAAAAAAAATATTTTGCCTAGAAACATTTTGGAGTAGCAGGAGCCTTGCTTGTCAACCAAGGTACCTCTGGAACATCAAGAAACTTGATTGGAAGAGGATTTGTGCGATCCTGGAAAAATGGGTTTCAGGACAGAAAAACGATGACCCCGGGGTCATCAAAAATTTTGGTGGGAAAAAAATATTTTGCCTAGAAACATTTTGGAGTAGCAGGAGCATTGCTTGTCAACCAAGGTAACTCTGGAGCATCAAGAAACTTGATTGGGAGAGGATTTGTGCGATCCTGGAAAAATGGGTTTCAGGCCAGAAGAACGATGACCCCGGGGTCATCAATAAATTGGTGAAAAAAATATTTTGCCTAGAAACATTTTGGTGTAGCGGGAGCATAGCTTGTAACCCAAGGAAATTCTGGAGCATCAAGAAACTTGATTGGGAGAGGATTTGTGCGATCCTGGAAAAATGGGTTTCAGGCCAGAAAAACGATGACCCCGGGGTCATCAAAAAATTGGTGAAAAAAAATATTTTGCCTAGAAACATTTTGGTGTAGCAGGAGCATAGCTTGTCAACCAAGGTAACTCTGGAGCATCAAGAAACTTGATTGGAAGAGGATTTGTGCAATCCTGGAAAAATGGGTTTCAGGCCAGAAAAACGATGACCCCGGGGTCATCAAAAAATTGGTGAAAAAAAATATTTTGCCTAGAAACATTTTGGTGTAGCAGGAGCATTGCTTGTCAATCAAGGTACCTCTGGAGCATCAAGAAACTTGATTGGAAGAGGATTTGTGCGATCCTGGAAAAATGGGTTTCAGGACAGAAAAACCATGACCCCGGGGTCATCAAAAATTTTGGTGGGAAAAAAATATTTTGCCTAGAAACATTTTGGAGTAGCAGGAGCCTTGCTTGTCAACCAAGGTACCTCTGGAACATCAAGAAACTTGATTGGAAGAGGATTTGTGCGATTCTGGAAAAATGGGTTTCAGGCCAGAAAAACGATGACCCCGGGGTCATCAAAAATTTTGGTGGGAAAAAAATATTTTGCCTAGAAACATTTTGGAGTAGCAGGAGCATTGCTTGTCAACCAAGGTAACTCTGGAGCATCAAGAAACTTGATTGGGAGAGGATTTGTGCGATCCTGGAAAAATGGGTTTCAGGCCAGAAGAACGATGACCCCGGGGTCATCAATAAATTGGTGAAAAAAATATTTTGCCTAGAAACATTTTGGTGTAGCGGGAGCATAGCTTGTAACCCAAGGAAATTCTGGAGCATCAAGAAACTTGATTGGGAGAGGATTTGTGCGATCCTGGAAAAATGGGTTTCAGGCCAGAAAAACGATGACCCCGGGGTCATCAAAAATTTTGGTGGAAAAAAAATATTTTGCCTAGCAACATTTTGGTGTAGCAGGAGCATTTTTTGTCACCCAAGAAAACTCTGGAGCATCAAGAAAGTTGATTGGGAGAGGATTTGTGCGATCCTGGAAAAATGGGTTTCAGGCCAGAAAAACGATGACCCCGGGGTCATCAAAAAATTGGTGAAAAAAAATATTTTGCCTAGAAACATTTTGGTGTAGCAGGAGCATAGCTTGTCAACCAAGGTAACTCTGGAGCATCAAGAAACTTGATTGGAAGAGGATTTGTGCAATCCTGGAAAAATGGGTTTCAGGCCAGAAAAACGATGACCCCGGGGTCATCAAAAAATTGGTGAAAAAAAATATTTTGCCTAGAAACATTTTGGTGTAGCAGGAGCATAGCTTGTAACCCAAGGAAACTCTGGAGCATCAAGAAAGTTGATTGGGAGAGGATTTGTGCGATCCTGGAAAAATGGGTTTCAGGCCAGAAAAACGATGACCCCGGGGTCATCAAAAAATTGGTGAAAAAAAATATTTTGCCTAGAAACATTTTGGTGTAGCAGGAGCATTGCTTGTCACCCAAGGAAACTCTGGAGCATCAAGAAAGTTGATTGGGAGAGGATTTGTGCGATCCTGGAAAAATGGGTTTCAGGCCAGAAGAACGATGACCCCGGGGTCATCAATAAATTGGTGAAAAAAATATTTTGCCTAGAAACATTTCGGTGTAGCGGGAGCATAGCTTGTAACCCAAGGAAATTCTGGAGCATCAAGAAACTTGATTGGGAGAGGATTTGTGCGATCCTGGAAAAATGGGTTTCAGGCCAGAAAAACAATGACCCCGGGGTCATCAAAAAATTGGTGAAAAAAAATATTTTGCCTAGAAACATTTTGGAGTAGCAGGAGCATAGCTTGTCAACCAAGGTAACTCTGGAGCATCAAGAAACTTGATTGGAAGAGGATTTGTGCAATCCTGGAAAAATGGGTTTCAGGCCAGAAAAACGATGACCCCGGGGTCATCAAAAAATTGGTGAAAAAAAATATTTTGCCTAGAAACATTTTGGTGTAGCAGGAGCATAGCTTGTAACCCAAGGAAACTCTTGAGCATCAAGAAAGTTGATTGGGAGAGGATTTGTGCGATCCTGGAAAAATGGGTTTCAGGCCAGAAAAACGATGACCCCGGGGTCATCAAAAAATTGGTGAAAAAAAATATTTTGCCTAGAAACATTTTGGTGTAGCAGGAGCATTGCTTGTCAATCAAGGTACCTCTGGAGCATCAAGAAACTTGATTGGAAGAGGATTTGTGCGATCCTGGAAAAATGGGTTTCAGGACAGAAAAACCATGACCCCGGGGTCATCAAAAATTTTGGTGGGAAAAAAATATTTTGCCTAGAAACATTTTGGAGTAGCAGGAGCCTTGCTTGTCAACCAAGGTACCTCTGGAACATCAAGAAACTTGATTGGAAGAGGATTTGTGCGATTCTGGAAAAATGGGTTTCAGGCCAGAAAAACGATGACCCCGGGGTCATCAAAAATTTTGGTGGGAAAAAAATATTTTGCCTAGAAACATTTTGGAGTAGCAGGAGCATTGCTTGTCAACCAAGGTAACTCTGGAGCATCAAGAAACTTGATTGGGAGAGGATTTGTGCGATCCTGGAAAAATGGGTTTCAGGCCAGAAGAACGATGACCCCGGGGTCATCAATAAATTGGTGAAAAAAATATTTTGCCTAGAAACATTTTGGTGTAGCGGGAGCATAGCTTGTAACCCAAGGAAATTCTGGAGCATCAAGAAACTTGATTGGGAGAGGATTTGTGCGATCCTGGAAAAATGGGTTTCAGGCCAGAAAAACGATGACCCCGGGGTCATCAAAAAATTGGTGAAAAAAAATATTTTGCCTAGAAACATTTTGGTGTAGCAGGAGCATAGCTTGTCAACCAAGGTAACTCTGGAGCATCAAGAAACTTGATTGGAAGAGGATTTGTGCAATCCTGGAAAAATGGGTTTCAGGCCAGAAAAACGATGACCCCGGGGTCATCAAAAAATTGGTGAAAAAAAATATTTTGCCTAGAAACATTTTGGTGTAGCAGGAGCATTGCTTGTCAATCAAGGTACCTCTGGAGCATCAAGAAACTTGATTGGAAGAGGATTTGTGCGATCCTGGAAAAATGGGTTTCAGGACAGAAAAACCATGACCCCGGGGTCATCAAAAATTTTGGTGGGAAAAAAATATTTTGCCTAGAAACATTTTGGAGTAGCAGGAGCATTGCTTGTCAACCAAGGTACCTCTGGAACATCAAGAAACTTGATTGGAAGAGGATTTGTGCGATTTTGGAAAAATGGGTTTCAGGCCAGAAAAACGATGACCCCGGGGTCATCAAAAATTTTGGTGGGAAAAAAATATTTTGCCTAGAAACATTTTGGAGTAGCAGGAGCATTGCTTGTCAACCAAGGTAACTCTGGAGCATCAAGAAACTTGATTGGGAGAGGATTTGTGCGATCCTGGAAAAAAGGGTTTCAGGCCAGAAGAACGATGACCCCGGGGTCATCAATAAATTGGTGAAAAAAAAATTTTGCCTAGAAACATTTTGGTGTAGCGGGAGCATAGCTTGTAACCCAAGGAAATTCTGGAGCATCAAGAAACTTGATTGGGAGAGGATTTGTGCGATCCTGGAAAAATGGGTTTCAGGCCAGAAAAACGATGACCACGGGGTCATCAAAAATTTTGGTGGGAAAAAAATATTTTGCCTAGAAACATTTTGGAGTAGCAGGAGCATTGCTTGTCAACCAAGGTAACTCTGGAGCATCAAGAAACTTGATTGGGAGAGGATTTGTGCGATCCTGGAAAAATGGGTTTCAGGCCAGAAGAACGATGACCCCGGGGTCATCAATAAATTGGTGAAAAAAGTATTTTGCCTAGAAACATTTTGGTGTAGCAGGAGCATAGCTTGTAACCCATGGAAATTCTGGAGCATCAAGAAACTTGATTGGGAGAGGATTTGTGCAATCCTGGAAAAATGGGTTTCAGGCCAGAAAAACGATGACCCCGGGGTCATCAAAAAATTGGTGAAAAAAAATATTTTTCCTAGAAACATTTTGGTGTAGCAGGAGCATAGCTTGTCAACCAAGGTAACTCTGGAGCATCAAGAAACTTGATTGGAAGAGGATTTGTGCGATCCTGGAAAAATGGGTTTCAGGCCAGAAAAACGATGACCCCGGGGTCATCAAAAAATTGGTGAAAAAAAATATTTTGCCTAGAAACATTTTGGTGTAGCAGGAGCATAGTTTGTCACCCAAGGAAACTCTGGAGCATCAAGAAAGTTGATTGGAAGAGGATTTGTGCGATCCTGGAAAAATGGGTTTCAGGCCAGAAATACCATGAACCCGGGGTCATCAAAAATTTTTGTGGAAAAAATATATTTTCCCTAGAAACATTTTGGAGTAGCAGGAGCATTGCTTGTCAACCAAGGTAACTCTGGAGCATCAAGAAACTTGATTGGGAGAGGATTTGTGCGATCCTGGAAAAATGGGTTTCAGGCCAGAAAAACAATGACCCCGGGGTCATCAAAAAATTGGTGAAAAAAAATATTTTCCCTAGAAACATTTTGGTGTAGTAGGAGCATTGTTTGTCACCCAAGGAAACTCTGGAGCATCAAGAAAGTTGATTGGAAGAGGATTTGTGCGATCCTGGAAAAATGGGTTTCAGGCCAGAAAAACCATGACCCCGGGGTCATCAAAAATTTTGGTGGGAAAAAAATATTTTGCCTAGAAACATTTTGGAGTAGCAGGAGCATTGCTTGTCAACCAAGGTACCTCTGGAGCATCAAGAAACTTGATTGGGAGAGGATTTGTGCGATCCTGGAAAAATGGGTTTCAGGCCAGAAAAACGATGACCCCGGGGTCATCAAAAAATTGGTGAAAAAAAATATTTTGCCTAGAAATATTTTGGTGTAGCAGGAGCATTGCTTGTCACCCAAGGAAACTCTGGAGCATCAAGAAATTTGATTGGGCGAGGATTAGTGCGATCCTGGAAAAATGGGTTTTAGGCCAGTAAAACCATGACCCCGGGGTCATGAAACAATTGGTGAAAAAAAATATTTTCCCTAGAAACATTTTGGTGTAGCAGGAGCATAGCTTGTCACCCAAGGAAACTCTGGAGCATCAAGAAAGTTGATTGGGAGAGGATTTTTGCGATCCTGGAAAAATGGGTTTCAGGCCTGAAAAACGATTACCCCGGGGTCATCAAAAAATTGGTGAAAAAAAATATTTTGCCTAGAAACATTTTGGTGTAGCAGGAGCATTGTTTGTCACCCAAGGAAATTCTGGAGCATCAAGAAAGTTGATTGGAAGAGGATTTGTGCGATTCTGGAAAAATGGGTTTCAGGCCAGAAAAACCATGACCCCGGGGTCATCAAAAATTTTTGTGGAAAAAATATATTTTCCCTAGAAACATTTTGGAGTAGCAGGAGCATTGCTTGTCAACCAAGGTAACTCTGGAGCATCAAGAAACTTGATTGGGAGAGGATTTGTGCGATCCTGGAAAAATGGGTACAGGCCAGAAAAACGATGACCCCGGGGTCACCAAAAAATTGTTGAAAGAAAATATTTTGCCTAGAAACATTTTGGTGTAGCAGGAGCATAGCTTGTCACCCAAGGAAACTCTGGAGCATCAAGAAAGTTTATTGGGAGAGGATTTGTGCGATCCTGGAAAAATGGGTTTCAGGCCAGAAAAACGATGACCCCGGGGTCATCAAAAATTTTGGTGGAAAAAAAATATTTTGCCTAGCAACATTTTGGTGTAGCAGGAGCATTTTTTGTCACCCAAGAAAACTCTGGAGCATCAAGAAAGTTGATTGGGAGAGGATTTGTGCGATCCTGGAAAAATGGGTTTCAGGCCAGAAAAACGATGACCCCGGGGTCATCAAAAAATTGGTGAAAAAAAATATTTTGCCTAGAAACATTTTGGTGTAGCAGGAGCATAGCTTGTCAACCAAGGTAACTCTGGAGCATCAAGAAACTTGATTGGAAGAGGATTTGTGCAATCCTGGAAAAATGGGTTTCAGGCCAGAAAAACGATGACCCCGGGGTCATCAAAAAATTGGTGAAAAAAAATATTTTGCCTAGAAACATTTTGGTGTAGCAGGAGCATAGCTTGTAACCCAAGGAAACTCTGGAGCATCAAGAAAGTTGATTGGGAGAGGATTTGTGCGATCCTGGAAAAATGGGTTTCAGGCCAGAAAAACGATGACCCCGGGGTCATCAAAAAATTGGTGAAAAAAAATATTTTGCCTAGAAACATTTTGGTGTAGCAGGAGCATTGCTTGTCACCCAAGGAAACTCTGGAGCATCAAGAAAGTTGATTGGGAGAGGATTTGTGCGATCCTGGAAAAATGGGTTTCAGGCCAGAAGAACGATGACCCCGGGGTCATCAATAAATTGGTGAAAAAAATATTTTGCCTAGAAACATTTTGGTGTAGCAGGAGCATAGCTTGTAACCCAAGGAAACTCTTGAGCATCAAGAAAGTTGATTGGGAGAGGATTTGTGCGATCCTGGAAAAATGGGTTTCAGGCCAGAAAAACGATGACCCCGGGGTCATCAAAAAATTGGTGAAAAAAAATATTTTGCCTAGAAACATTTTGGTGTAGCAGGAGCATTGCTTGTCAATCAAGGTACCTCTGGAGCATCAAGAAACTTGATTGGAAGAGGATTTGTGCGATCCTGGAAAAATGGGTTTCAGGACAGAAAAACCATGACCCCGGGGTCATCAAAAATTTTGTTGGGAAAAAAATATTTTGCCTAGATACATTTTGGAGTAGCAGGAGCCTTGCTTGTCAACCAAGGTACCTCTGGAACATCAAGAAACTTGATTGGAAGAGGATTTGTGCGATTCTGGAAAAATGGGTTTCAGGCCAGAAAAACGATGACCCCGGGGTCATCAAAAATTTTGGTGGGAAAAAAATATTTTGCCTAGAAACATTTTGGAGTAGCAGGAGCATTGCTTGTCAACCAAGGTAACTCTGGAGCATCAAGAAACTTGATTGGGAGAGGATTTGTGCGATCCTGGAAAAATGGGTTTCAGGCCAGAAGAACGATGACCCCGGGGTCATCAATAAATTGGTGAAAAAAATATTTTCCCTAGAAACATTTTGGTGTAGCGGGAGCATAGCTTGTAACCCAAGGAAATTCTGGAGCATCAAGAAACTTGATTGGGAGAGGATTTGTGCGATCCTGGAAAAATGGGTTTCAGGCCAGAAAAACGATGACCCCGGGGTCATCAAAAAATTGGTGAAAAAAAATATTTTGCCTAGAAACATTTTGGTGTAGCAGGAGCATAGCTTGTCAACCAAGGTAACTCTGGAGCATCAAGAAACTTGATTGGAAGAGGATTTGTGCAATCCTGGAAAAATGGGTTTCAGGCCAGAAAAACGATGACCCCGGGGTCATCAAAAAATTGGTGAAAAAAAATATTTTGCCTAGAAACATTTTGGTGTAGCAGGAGCATTGCTTGTCAATCAAGGTACCTCTGGAGCATCAAGAAACTTGATTGGAAGAGGATTTGAGCGATCCTGGAAAAATGGGTTTCAGGACAGAAAAACCATGACCCCGGGGTCATCAAAAATTTTGGTGGGAAAAAAATATTTTGCCTAGAAACATTTTGGAGTAGCAGGAGCATTGCTTGTCAACCAAGGTACCTCTGGAACATCAAGAAACTTGATTGGAAGAGGATTTGTGCGATTCTGGAAAAATGGGTTTCAGGCTAGAAAAACGATGACCCCGGGGTCATCAAAAATTTTGGTGGGAAAAAAATATTTTGCCTAGAAACATTTTGGAGTAGCAGGAGCATTGCTTGTCAACCAAGGTAACTCTGGAGCATCAAGAAACTTGATTGGGAGAGGATTTGTGCGATCCTGGAAAAATGGGTACAGGCCAGAAAAACGATGACCCCGGGGTCACCAAAAAATTGTTGAAAGAAAATATTTTGCCTAGAAACATTTTGGTGTAGCAGGAGCATAGCTTGTCACCCAAGGAAACTCTGGAGCATCAAGAAAGTTTATTGGGAGAGGATTTGTGCGATCCTGGAAAAATGGGTTTCAGGCCAGAAAAACGATGACCCCGGGGTCATCAAAAATTTTGGTGGAAAAAAAATATTTTGCCTAGCAACATTTTGGTGTAGCAGGAGCATTTTTTGTCACCCAAGAAAACTCTGGAGCATCAAGAAAGTTGATTGGGAGAGGATTTGTGCGATCCTGGAAAAATGGGTTTCAGGCCAGAAAAACGATGACCCCGGGGTCATCAAAAAATTGGTGAAAAAAAATATTTTGCCTAGAAACATTTTGGTGTAGCAGGAGCATAGCTTGTCAACCAAGGTAACTCTGGAGCATCAAGAAACTTGATTGGAAGAGGATTTGTGCAATCCTGGAAAAATGGGTTTCAGGCCAGAAAAACGATGACCCCGGGGTCATCAAAAAATTGGTGAAAAAAAATATTTTGCCTAGAAACATTTTGGTGTAGCAGGAGCATAGCTTGTAACCCAAGGAAACTCTGGAGCATCAAGAAAGTTGATTGGGAGAGGATTTGTGCGATCCTGGAAAAATGGGTTTCAGGCCAGAAAAACGATGACCCCGGGGTCATCAAAAAATTGGTGAAAAAAAATATTTTGCCTAGAAACATTTTGGTGTAGCAGGAGCATTGCTTGTCACCCAAGGAAACTCTGGAGCATCAAGAAAGTTGATTGGGAGAGGATTTGTGCGATCCTGGAAAAATGGGTTTCAGGCCAGAAGAACGATGACCCCGGGGTCATCAATAAATTGGTGAAAAAAATATTTTGCCTAGAAACATTTTGGTGTAGCAGGAGCATAGCTTGTAACCCAAGGAAACTCTTGAGCATCAAGAAAGTTGATTGGGAGAGGATTTGTGCGATCCTGGAAAAATGGGTTTCAGGCCAGAAAAACGATGACCCCGGGGTCATCAAAAAATTGGTGAAAAAAAATATTTTGCCTAGAAACATTTTGGTGTAGCAGGAGCATTGCTTGTCAATCAAGGTACCTCTGGAGCATCAAGAAACTTGATTGGAAGAGGATTTGTGCGATCCTGGAAAAATGGGTTTCAGGACAGAAAAACCATGACCCCGGGGTCATCAAAAATTTTGTTGGGAAAAAAATATTTTGCCTAGATACATTTTGGAGTAGCAGGAGCCTTGCTTGTCAACCAAGGTACCTCTGGAACATCAAGAAACTTGATTGGAAGAGGATTTGTGCGATTCTGGAAAAATGGGTTTCAGGCCAGAAAAACGATGACCCCGGGGTCATCAAAAATTTTGGTGGGAAAAAAATATTTTGCCTAGAAACATTTTGGAGTAGCAGGAGCATTGCTTGTCAACCAAGGTAACTCTGGAGCATCAAGAAACTTGATTGGGAGAGGATTTGTGCGATCCTGGAAAAATGGGTTTCAGGCCAGAAGAACGATGACCCCGGGGTCATCAATAAATTGGTGAAAAAAATATTTTCCCTAGAAACATTTTGGTGTAGCGGGAGCATAGCTTGTAACCCAAGGAAATTCTGGAGCATCAAGAAACTTGATTGGGAGAGGATTTGTGCGATCCTGGAAAAATGGGTTTCAGGCCAGAAAAACGATGACCCCGGGGTCATCAAAAAATTGGTGAAAAAAAATATTTTGCCTAGAAACATTTTGGTGTAGCAGGAGCATAGCTTGTCAACCAAGGTAACTCTGGAGCATCAAGAAACTTGATTGGAAGAGGATTTGTGCAATCCTGGAAAAATGGGTTTCAGGCCAGAAAAACGATGACCCCGGGGTCATCAAAAAATTGGTGAAAAAAAATATTTTGCCTAGAAACATTTTGGTGTAGCAGGAGCATTGCTTGTCAATCAAGGTACCTCTGGAGCATCAAGAAACTTGATTGGAAGAGGATTTGAGCGATCCTGGAAAAATGGGTTTCAGGACAGAAAAACCATGACCCCGGGGTCATCAAAAATTTTGGTGGGAAAAAAATATTTTGCCTAGAAACATTTTGGAGTAGCAGGAGCATTGCTTGTCAACCAAGGTACCTCTGGAACATCAAGAAACTTGATTGGAAGAGGATTTGTGCGATTCTGGAAAAATGGGTTTCAGGCTAGAAAAACGATGACCCCGGGGTCATCAAAAATTTTGGTGGGAAAAAAATATTTTGCCTAGAAACATTTTGGAGTAGCAGGAGCATTGCTTGTCAACCAAGGTAACTCTGGAGCATCAAGAAACTTGATTGGGAGAGGATTTGTGCGATCCTGGAAAAATGGGTACAGGCCAGAAAAACGATGACCCCGGGGTCACCAAAAAATTGTTGAAAGAAAATATTTTGCCTAGAAACATTTTGGTGTAGCAGGAGCATAGCTTGTCACCCAAGGAAACTCTGGAGCATCAAGAAAGTTTATTGGGAGAGGATTTGTGCGATCCTGGAAAAATGGGTTTCAGGCCAGAAAAACGATGACCCCGGGGTCATCAAAAATTTTGGTGGAAAAAAAATATTTTGCCTAGCAACATTTTGGTGTAGCAGGAGCATTTTTTGTCACCCAAGAAAACTCTGGAGCATCAAGAAAGTTGATTGGGAGAGGATTTGTGCGATCCTGGAAAAATGGGTTTCAGGCCAGAAAAACGATGACCCCGGGGTCATCAAAAAATTGGTGAAAAAAAATATTTTGCCTAGAAACATTTTGGTGTAGCAGGAGCATAGCTTGTCAACCAAGGTAACTCTGGAGCATCAAGAAACTTGATTGGAAGAGGATTTGTGCAATCCTGGAAAAATGGGTTTCAGGCCAGAAAAACGATGACCCCGGGGTCATCAAAAAATTGGTGAAAAAAAATATTTTGCCTAGAAACATTTTGGTGTAGCAGGAGCATAGCTTGTAACCCAAGGAAACTCTGGAGCATCAAGAAAGTTGATTGGGAGAGGATTTGTGCGATCCTGGAAAAATGGGTTTCAGGCCAGAAAAACGATGACCCCGGGGTCATCAAAAAATTGGTGAAAAAAAATATTTTGCCTAGAAACATTTTGGTGTAGCAGGAGCATTGCTTGTCACCCAAGGAAACTCTGGAGCATCAAGAAAGTTGATTGGGAGAGGATTTGTGCGATCCTGGAAAAATGGGTTTCAGGCCAGAAGAACGATGACCCCGGGGTCATCAATAAATTGGTGAAAAAAATATTTTGCCTAGAAACATTTTGGTGTAGCAGGAGCATAGCTTGTAACCCAAGGAAACTCTTGAGCATCAAGAAAGTTGATTGGGAGAGGATTTGTGCGATCCTGGAAAAATGGGTTTCAGGCCAGAAAAACGATGACCCCGGGGTCATCAAAAAATTGGTGAAAAAAAATATTTTGCCTAGAAACATTTTGGTGTAGCAGGAGCATTGCTTGTCAATCAAGGTACCTCTGGAGCATCAAGAAACTTGATTGGAAGAGGATTTGTGCGATCCTGGAAAAATGGGTTTCAGGACAGAAAAACCATGACCCCGGGGTCATCAAAAATTTTGTTGGGAAAAAAATATTTTGCCTAGATACATTTTGGAGTAGCAGGAGCCTTGCTTGTCAACCAAGGTACCTCTGGAACATCAAGAAACTTGATTGGAAGAGGATTTGTGCGATTCTGGAAAAATGGGTTTCAGGCCAGAAAAACGATGACCCCGGGGTCATCAAAAATTTTGGTGGGAAAAAAATATTTTGCCTAGAAACATTTTGGAGTAGCAGGAGCATTGCTTGTCAACCAAGGTAACTCTGGAGCATCAAGAAACTTGATTGGGAGAGGATTTGTGCGATCCTGGAAAAATGGGTTTCAGGCCAGAAGAACGATGACCCCGGGGTCATCAATAAATTGGTGAAAAAAATATTTTCCCTAGAAACATTTTGGTGTAGCGGGAGCATAGCTTGTAACCCAAGGAAATTCTGGAGCATCAAGAAACTTGATTGGGAGAGGATTTGTGCGATCCTGGAAAAATGGGTTTCAGGCCAGAAAAACGATGACCCCGGGGTCATCAAAAAATTGGTGAAAAAAAATATTTTGCCTAGAAACATTTTGGTGTAGCAGGAGCATAGCTTGTCAACCAAGGTAACTCTGGAGCATCAAGAAACTTGATTGGAAGAGGATTTGTGCAATCCTGGAAAAATGGGTTTCAGGCCAGAAAAACGATGACCCCGGGGTCATCAAAAAATTGGTGAAAAAAAATATTTTGCCTAGAAACATTTTGGTGTAGCAGGAGCATTGCTTGTCAATCAAGGTACCTCTGGAGCATCAAGAAACTTGATTGGAAGAGGATTTGAGCGATCCTGGAAAAATGGGTTTCAGGACAGAAAAACCATGACCCCGGGGTCATCAAAAATTTTGGTGGGAAAAAAATATTTTGCCTAGAAACATTTTGGAGTAGCAGGAGCATTGCTTGTCAACCAAGGTACCTCTGGAACATCAAGAAACTTGATTGGAAGAGGATTTGTGCGATTCTGGAAAAATGGGTTTCAGGCTAGAAAAACGATGACCCCGGGGTCATCAAAAATTTTGGTGGGAAAAAAATATTTTGCCTAGAAACATTTTGGAGTAGCAGGAGCATTGCTTGTCAACCAAGGTAACTCTGGAGCATCAAGAAACTTGATTGGGAGAGGATTTGTGCGATCCTGGAAAAAAGGGTTTCAGGCCAGAAGAACGATGACCCCGGGGTCATCAATAAATTGGTGAAAAAAAAATTTTGCCTAGAAACATTTTGCTGTAGCGGGAGCATAGCTTGTAACCCAAGGAAATTCTGGAGCATCAAGAAACTTGATTGGGAGAGGATTTGTGCAATCCTGGAAAAATGGGTTTCAGGCCAGAAAAACGATGACCCCGGGGTCATCAAAAAATTGGTGAAAAAAAATATTTTTCCTAGAAACATTTTGGTGTAGCAGGAGCATAGCTTGTCAACCAAGGTAACTCTGGAGCATCAAGAAACTTGATTGGAAGAGGATTTGTGCGATCCTGGAAAAATGGGTTTCAGGCCAGAAAAACAATGACCCCGGGGTCATCAAAAAATTGGTGAAAGAAAATATTTTGCCTAGAAACTTTTTGGTGTAGCAGGAGCATAGCTTGTCACCCAAGGAAACTCTGGAGCATCAAGAAAGTTGATTGGGAGAGGATTTGTGCGATCCTGGAAAAATGGGTTTCAGGCCAGAAATACCATGAACCCGGGGTCATCAAAAAATTGGTGAAAAAAAATATTTTCCCTAGAAACATTTTGGTGTAGTAGGAGCATTGTTTGTCACCCAAGGAAACTCTGGAGCATCAAGAAAGTTGATTGGAAGAGGATTTGTGCGATCCTGGAAAAATGGGTTTCAGGCCAGAAAAACCATGACCCCGGGGTCATCAAAAATTTTGGTGGGAAAAAAATATTTTGCCTAGAAACATTTTGGAGTAGCAGGAGCATTGCTTGTCAACCAAGGTACCTCTGGAGCATCAAGAAACTTGATTGGGAGAGGATTTGTGCGATCCTGGAAAAATGGGTTTCAGGCCAGAAAAACGATGACCCCGGGGTCATCAATAAATTGGTGAAAGAAAGTATTTTGCCTAGAAACATTTTGGTGTAGCAGGAGCATAGCTTGTCACCCAAGGAATCTCTGGAGCATCAAGAAAGTTGATTGGGAGAGGATTTGTGCGATCCTGGAAAAATAGGTTTCAGGCCAGAAAAACGATGACCCCGGGGTCATCAAAAAATTGGTGAAAAAAAATATTTTGCCTAGAAATATTTTGGTGTAGCAGGAGCATTGCTTGTCACCCAAGGAAACTCTGGAGCATCAAGAAATTTGATTGGGCGAGGATTAGTGCGATCCTGGAAAAATGGGTTTTAGGCCAGTAAAACCATGACCCCGGGGTCATGAAACAATTGGTGAAAAAAAATATTTTCCCTAGAAACATTTTGGTGTAGCAGGAGCATAGCTTGTCACCCAAGGAAACTCTGGAGCATCAAGAAAGTTGATTGGGAGAGGATTTTTGCGATCCTGGAAAAATGGGTTTCAGGCCTGAAAAACGATGACCCCGGGGTCATCAAAAAATTGGTGAAAAAAAATATTTTGCCTAGAAACATTTTGGTGTAGCAGGAGCATTGTTTGTCACCCAAGGAAATTCTGGAGCATCAAGAAAGTTGATTGGAAGAGGATTTGTGCGATTCTGGAAAAATGGGTTTCAGGCCAGAAAAACCATGACCCCGGGGTCATCAAAAATTTTTGTGGAAAAAATATATTTTCCCTAGAAACATTTTGGAGTAGCAGGAGCATTGCTTGTCAACCAAGGTAACTCTGGAGCATCAAGAAACTTGATTGGGAGAGGATTTGTGCGATCCTGGAAAAATGGGTACAGGCCAGAAAAACGATGACCCCGGGGTCACCAAAAAATTGTTGAAAGAAAATATTTTGCCTAGAAACATTTTGGTGTAGCAGGAGCATAGCTTGTCACCCAAGGAAACTCTGGAGCATCAAGAAAGTTTATTGGGAGAGGATTTGTGCGATCCTGGAAAAATGGGTTTCAGGCCAGAAAAACGATGACCCCGGGGTCATCAAAAATTTTGGTGGAAAAAAAATATTTTGCCTAGCAACATTTTGGTGTAGCAGGAGCATTTTTTGTCACCCAAGAAAACTCTGGAGCATCAAGAAAGTTGATTGGGAGAGGATTTGTGCGATCCTGGAAAAATGGGTTTCAGGCCAGAAAAACGATGACCCCGGGGTCATCAAAAAATTGGTGAAAAAAAATATTTTGCCTAGAAACATTTTGGTGTAGCAGGAGCATAGCTTGTAACCCAAGGAAACTCTGGAGCATCAAGAAAGTTGATTGGGAGAGGATTTGTGCGATCCTGGAAAAATGGGTTTCAGGCCAGAAAAACGATGACCCCGGGGTCATCAAAAAATTGGTGAAAAAAAATATTTTGCCTAGAAACATTTTGGTGTAGCAGGAGCATTGCTTGTCACCCAAGGAAACTCTGGAGCATCAAGAAAGTTGATTGGGAGAGGATTTGTGCGATCCTGGAAAAATGGGTTTCAGGCCAGAAGAACGATGACCCCGGGGTCATCAATAAATTGGTGAAAAAAATATTTTGCCTAGAAACATTTCGGTGTAGCGGGAGCATAGCTTGAAACCCAAGGAAATTCTGGAGCATCAAGAAACTTGATTGGGAGAGGATTTGTGCGATCCTGGAAAAATGGGTTTCAGGCCAGAAAAACAATGACCCCGGGGTCATCAAAAAATTGGTGAAAAAAAATATTTTGCCTAGAAACATTTTGGAGTAGCAGGAGCATAGCTTGTCAACCAAGGTAACTCTGGAGCATCAAGAAACTTGATTGGAAGAGGATTTGTGCAATCCTGGAAAAATGGGTTTCAGGCCAGAAAAACGATGACCCCGGGGTCATCAAAAAATTGGTGAAAAAAAATATTTTGCCTAGAAACATTTTGGTGTAGCAGGAGCATAGCTTGTAACCCAAGGAAACTCTTGAGCATCAAGAAAGTTGATTGGGAGAGGATTTGTGCGATCCTGGAAAAATGGGTTTCAGGCCAGAAAAACGATGACCCCGGGGTCATCAAAAAATTGGTGAAAAAAAATATTTTGCCTAGAAACATTTTGGTGTAGCAGGAGCATTGCTTGTCAATCAAGGTACCTCTGGAGCATCAAGAAACTTGATTGGAAGAGGATTTGTGCGATCCTGGAAAAATGGGTTTCAGGACAGAAAAACCATGACCCCGGGGTCATCAAAAATTTTGGTGGGAAAAAAATATTTTGCCTAGAAACATTTTGGAGTAGCAGGAGCCTTGCTTGTCAACCAAGGTACCTCTGGAACATCAAGAAACTTGATTGGAAGAGGATTTGTGCGATTCTGGAAAAATGGGTTTCAGGCCAGAAAAACGATGACCCCGGGGTCATCAAAAATTTTGGTGGGAAAAAAATATTTTGCCTAGAAACATTTTGGAGTAGCAGGAGCATTGCTTGTCAACCAAGGTAACTCTGGAGCATCAAGAAACTTGATTGGGAGTGGATTTGTGCGATCCTGGAAAAATGGGTTTCAGGCCAGAAGAACGATGACCCCGGGGTCATCAATAAATTGGTGAAAAAAATATTTTGCCTAGAAACATTTTGGTGTAGCGGGAGCATAGCTTGTAACCCAAGGAAATTCTGGAGCATCAAGAAACTTGATTGGGAGAGGATTTGTGCGATCCTGGAAAAATGGGTTTCAGGCCAGAAAAACGATGATCCCGGGGTCATCAAAAAATTGGTGAAAAAAAATATTTTGCCTAGAAACATTTTGGTGTAGCAGGAGCATAGCTTGTCAACCAAGGTAACTCTGGAGCATCAAGAAACTTGATTGGAAGAGGATTTGTGCAATCCTGGAAAAATGGGTTTCAGGCCAGAAAAAACGATGACCCCGGGGTCATCAAAAAATTGGTGAAAAAAAATATTTTGCCTAGAAACATTTTGGTGTAGCAGGAGCATTGCTTGTCAATCAAGGTACCTCTGGAGCATCAAGAAACTTGATTGGAAGAGGATTTGTGCGATCCTGGAAAAATGGGTTTCAGGACAGAAAAACCATGACCCCGGGGTCATCAAAAATTTTGGTGGGAAAAAAATATTTTGCCTAGAAACATTTTGGAGTAGCAGGAGCATTGCTTGTCAACCAAGGTACCTCTGGAACATCAAGAAACTTGATTGGAAGAGGATTTGTGCGATTCTGGAAAAATGGGTTTCAGGCCAGAAGAACGATGACCCCGGGGTCATCAATAAATTGGTGAAAAAAAAATTTTGCCTAGAAACATTTTGGTGTAGCGGGAGCATAGCTTGTAACCCAAGGAAATTCTGGAGCATCAAGAAACTTGATTGGGAGAGGATTTGTGCGATCCTGGAAAAATGGGTTTCAGGCCAGAAAAACGATGACCCCGGGGTCATCAAAAAATTGGTGAAAAAAAATATTTTGCCTAGAAACATTTTGGTGTAGCAGGAGCATAGCTTGTCAACCAAGGTAACTCTGGAGCATCAAGAAACTTGATTGGAAGAGGATTTGTGCAATCCTGGAAAAATGGGTTTCAGGACAGAAAAACGATGACCCCGGGGACATCAAAAAATTGGTGAAAAAAAATATTTTGCCTAGAAACATTTTGGTGTAGCAGGAGCATTGCTTGTCACCCAAGGAAACTCTGGAGCATCAAGAAACTTGATTGGGAGAGGATTTGTGCGATCCTGGAAAAATGGGTTTCAGGCCAGAAGAACGATGACCCCGGGGTCATCAATAAATTGGTGAAAAAAGTATTTTGCCTAGAAACATTTTGGTGTAGCAGGAGCATAGCTTGTAACCCATGGAAATTCTGGAGCATCAAGAAACTTGATTGGGAGAGGATTTGTGCAATCCTGGAAAAATGGGTTTCAGGCCAGAAAAACGATGACCCCGGGGTCATCAAAAAATTGGTGAAAAAAAATATTTTTCCTAGAAACATTTTGGTGTAGCAGGAGCATTGTTTGTCACCCAAGGAAACTCTGGAGCATCAAGAAACTTGATTGGATGAGGATTTGTGCGATCCTGGAAAAATGGGTTTCAGGCCAGAAAAACGATGACCCCGGGGTCATCAAAAAATTGGTGAAAAAAAATATTTTGCCTAGAAACATTTTGGTGTAGCAGGAGCATTGTTTGTCACCCAAGGAAACTCTGGAGCATCAAGAAAGTTGATTGGAAGAGGATTTGTGCGATCCTGGAAAAATGGGTTTCAGGCCAGAAAAACCATGAACCCGGGGTCATCAAAAATTTTTGTGGAAAAAATATATTTTCCCTAGAAACATTTTGGAGTAGCAGGAGCATTGCTTGTCAACCAAGGTAACTCTGGAGCATCAAGAAACTTGATTGGGAGAGGATTTGTGCGATCCTGGAAAAATGGGTTTCAGGCCAGAAAAACAATGACCCCGGGGTCATCAAAAATTTTGGTGGGAAAAAAATATTTTGCCTAGAAACATTTTGGAGTAGCAGGAGCATTGCTTGTCAACCAAGGTACCTCTGGAGCATCAAGAAACTTGATTGGAAGAGGATTTGTGCGATTCTGGAAAAATGGGTTTCAGGCCAGAAAAACGATTACCCCGGGGTCATCAAAAATTTTGGTGGGAAAAAAATATTTTGCATAGAAACATTTTGGAGTAGCAGGAGCATTGCTTGTCAACCAAGGTAACTCTGGAGCATCAAGAAACTTGATTGGGAGAGGATTTGTGCGATCCTGGAAAAATGGGTTTCAGGCCAGAAGAACGATGACCCCGGGGTCATCAATAAATTGGTGAAAAAAGTATTTTGCCTAGAAACATTTTGGTGTAGCAGGAGCATAGCTTGTAACCCATGGAAATTCTGGAGCATCAAGAAACTTGATTGGGAGAGGATTTGTGCAATCCTGGAAAAATGGGTTTCAGGCCAGAAAAAAGATGACCCCGGGGTCATCAAAAAATTGGTGAAAAAAAATATTTTTCCTAGAAACATTTTGGTGTAGCAGGAGCATAGCTTGTCAACCAAGGTAACTCTGGAGCATCAAGAAACTTGATTGGAAGAGGATTTGTGCGATCCTGGAAAAATGGGTTTCAGGCGAGAAAAACGATGACCCCGGGGTCATCAAAAAATTGGTGAAAAAAAATATTTTGCCTAGAAACATTTTGGTGTAGCAGGAGCATTGTTTGTCACCCAAGGAAACTCTGGAGCATCAAGAAAGTTGATTGGAAGAGGATTTGTGCGATCCTGGAAAAATGGGTTTCAGGCCAGAAAAACCATGAACCCGGGGTCATCAAAAATTTTTGTGGAAAAAATATATTTTCCCTAGAAACATTTTGGAGTAGCAGGAGCATTGCTTGTCAACCAAGGTAACTCTGGAGCATCAAGAAACTTGATTGGGAGAGGATTTGTGCGATCCTGGAAAAATGGGTTTCAGGCCAGAAAAACAATGACCCCGGGGTCATCAAAAAATTGGTGAAAGAAAATATTTTGCTTAGAAACTTTTTGGTGTAGCAGGAGCATAGCTTGTCACCCAAGGAAACTCTGGAGCATCAAGAAAGTTGATTGGGAGAGGATTTGTGCGATCCTGGAAAAATGGGTTTCAGGCCAGAAAAACGATGACCCCGGGGTCATCAAAAAATTGGTGAAAAAAAATATTTTGCCTAGAAACATTTTGGTGTAGTAGGAGCATTGTTTGTCACCCAAGGAAACTCTGGAGCATCAAGAAATTTGATTGGAAGAGGATTTGTGCGATCCTGGAAAAATGGGTTTCAGGCCAGAAAAACCATGACCCCGGGGTCATCAAAAATTGTGGTGGAAAAAATTTATTTTCCCTAGAAGCATTTTGGATTAGCAGGAGCATTGCTTGTCAACCAAGGTAACTCTGGAGCATCAAGAAACTTGATTGGAAGAGGATTTGTTCGATCCTGGAAAAATGGGTTTCAGGCCAGAAAAACGATGACCCCGGGGTCATCAAAAATTTTGGTGGGAAAAAAATATTTTGCCTAGAAACATTTTGGAGTAGCAGGAGCATTGCTTGTTAACCAAGGTACCTCTGGAGCATCAAGAAACTTGATTGGGAGAGGATTTGTGCGATCCTGGAAAAATGGGTTTCAGGCCAGAAAAACGATGACCCCGGGGTCATCAATAAATTGGTGAAAGAAAGTATTTTGCCTAGAAACATTTTGATGTAGCAGGAGCATAGCTTGTCACCCAAGGAATCTCTGGAGCATCAAGAAAGTTGATTGGGAGAGGATTTGTGCGATCCTGGAAAAATAGGTTTCAGGCCAGAAAAACGATGACCCCGGGGTCATCAAAAAATTGGTGAAAAAAAATATTTTGCCTAGAAATATTTTGGTGTAGCAGGAGCATTGCTTGTCACCCAAGGAAACTCTGGAGCATCAAGAAATTTGATTGGGCGAGGATTAGTGCGATCCTGGAAAAATGGGTTTTAGGCCAGAAAAACCATGACCCCGGGGTCATGAAACAATTGGTGAAAAAAAATATTTTCCCTAGAAACATTTTGATGTAGCAGGAGCATAGCTTGTCACCCAAGGAAACTCTGGAGCATCAAGAAAGTTGATTGGGAGAGGATTTTTGCGATCCTGGAAAAATGGGTTTCAGGCCTGAAAAACGATGACCCCGGGGTAATCAAAAAATTGGTGAAAAAAAATATTTTGCCTAGAAACATTTTGGTGTAGCAGGAGCATTGTTTGTAACCCAAGGAAATTCTGGAGCATCAAGAAAGTTGATTGGAAGAGGATTTGTGCGATCCTGGAAAAATGGGTTTCAGGCCAGAAAAACCATGACCCCGGGGTCATCAAAAATTTTTGTGGAAAAAATATATTTTCCCTAGAAACATTTTGGAGTAGCAGGAGCATTGCTTGTCACCCAAGGAAACTCTGGAGCATCAAGAAAGTTGATTGGGAGAGGATTTGTGCGATCCTGGAAAAATGGGTTTCAGGCCAGAAGAACGATGACCCCGGGGTCATCAATAAATTGGTGAAAAAAATATTTTGCCTAGAAACATTTCGGTGTAGCGGGAGCATAGCTTGTAACCCAAGGAAATTCTGGAGCATCAAGAAACTTGATTGGGAGAGGATTTGTGCGATCCTGGAAAAATGGGTTTCAGGCCAGAAAAACAATGACCCCGGGGTCATCAAAAAATTGGTGAAAAAAAATATTTTGCCTAGAAACATTTTGGAGTAGCAGGAGCATAGCTTGTCAACCAAGGTAACTCTGGAGCATCAAGAAACTTGATTGGAAGAGGATTTGTGCAATCCTGGAAAAATGGGTTTCAGGCCAGAAAAACGATGACCCCGGGGTCATCAAAAAATTGGTGAAAAAAAATATTTTGCCTAGAAACATTTTGGTGTAGCAGGAGCATAGCTTGTAACCCAAGGAAACTCTTGAGCATCAAGAAAGTTGATTGGGAGAGGATTTGTGCGATCCTGGAAAAATGGGTTTCAGGCCAGAAAAACGATGACCCCGGGGTCATCAAAAAATTGGTGAAAAAAAATATTTTGCCTAGAAACATTTTGGTGTTGCAGGAGCATTGCTTGTCAATCAAGGTACCTCTGAAGCATCAAGAAACTTGATTGGAAGAGGATTTGTGCGATCCTGGAAAAATGGGTTTCAGGACAAAAAAACCATGACCCCGGGGTCATCAAAAATTTTGGTGGGAAAAAAATATTTTGCCTAGAAACATTTTGGAGTAGCAGGAGCCTTGCTTGTCAATCAAGGTACCTCTGGAACATCAAGAAACTTGATTGGAAGAGGATTTGTGCGATTCTGGAAAAATGGGTTTCAGGCCAGAAAAACGATGACCCCGGGGTCATCAAAAATTTTGGTGGGAAAAAAATATTTTGCCTAGAAACATTTTGGAGTAGCAGGAGCATTGCTTGTCAACCAAGGTAACTCTGGAGCATCAAGAAACTTGATTGGGAGAGGATTTGTGCGATCCTGGAAAAATGGGTTTCAGGCCAGAAAAACGATGACCCCGGGGTCATCAATAAATTGGTGAAAAAAATATTTTGCCTAGAAACATTTTGGTGTAGCGGGAGCATAGCTTGTAACCCTAGGAAATTCTGGAGCATCAAGAAACTTGATTGGGAGAGGATTTGTGCGATCCTGGAAAAATGGGTTTCAGGCCAGAAAAACGATGACCCCGGGGTCATCAAAAAATTGGTGAAAAAAAATATTTTGCCTAGAAACATTTTGGTGTAGCAGGAGCATAGCTTGTCAACCAAGGTAACTCTGGAGCATCAAGAAACTTGATTGGAAGAGGATTTGTGCAATCCTGGAAAAATGGGTTTCAGGCCAGAAAAACGATGACCCCGGGGTCATCAAAAAATTGGTGAAAAAAAATATTTTGCCTAGAAACATTTTGGTGTAGCAGGAGCATTGCTTGTCACCCAAGGAAACTCTGGAGCATCATGAAATTTGATTGGGAGAGGATTTGTGCGATCCAGGAAAAATGGGTTTTAGGCCAGAAAAACCATGACCCCGGGGTCATCAAAAATTTTGATGGAAAAAAAATATTTTGCCTAGAAACATTTTGGAGTAGCAGGAGCATTGCTTGTCAAGCAAGGTACCTCTGGAGCATCAAGAAACTTGATTGGAAGAGGATTTGTGCGATCCTGGAAAAATGGGTTTCAGGACAGAAAAACCATGACCCCGGGGTCATCAAATATTTTGGTGGGAAAAAAATATTTTGCCTAGAAACATTTTGGAGTAGCAGGGGCATTGCTTGTCAACCAAGGTACCTCTGGAGCATCAAGAAACTTGATTGGAAGAGGATTTGTGCGATTCTGGAAAAATGGGTTTCAGACCAGAAAAACGATGACCCCGGGGTCATCAAAAATTTTGGTGGGAAAAAAATATTTTGCCTAGAAACATTTTGGAGTAGCAGGAGCATTGCTTGTCAACCAAGGTAACTCTGGAGCATCAAGAAACTTGATTGGGAGAGGATTTGTGCGATCCTGGAAAAATGGGTTTCAGGCCAGAAGAACGATGACCCCGGGGTCATCAATAAATTGGTGAAAAAAGTATTTTGCCTAGAAACATTTTGGTGTAGCAGGAGCATAGCTTGTAACCCATGGAAATTCTGGAGCATCAAGAAACTTGATTGGGAGAGGATTTGTGCAATCCTGGAAAAATGGGTTTCAGGCCAGAAAAACCATGACCCCAGGGTCATCAAAAAATTGGTGAAAAAAAATATTTTTCCTAGAAACATTTTGGTGTAGCAGGAGCATAGCTTGTCAACCA
This sequence comes from Tiliqua scincoides, assembly GCF_035046505.1. Taxonomy (NCBI): domain Eukaryota; kingdom Metazoa; phylum Chordata; class Lepidosauria; order Squamata; family Scincidae; genus Tiliqua; species Tiliqua scincoides. The sequence continues at coordinate 105,423 of NW_027101347.1, forward strand.
AGGTAACTCTGGAGCATCAAGAAACTTGATTGGGAGAGGATTTGTGCGATCCTGGAAAAATGGGTACAGGCCAGAAAAACGATGACCCCGGGGTCAACAAAAAATTGTTGAAAGAAAATATTTTGCCTAGAAACATTTTGATGTAGCAGGAGCATAGCTTGTCAACCAAGGAAACTCTGGAGCATCAAGAAAGTTTATTGGGAGAGGATTTGTGCGATCCTGGAAAAATGGGTTTCAGGCCAGAAAAACGATGACCCCGGGGTCATCAAAAATTTTGGTGGAAAAAAAATATTTTGCCTAGCAATATTTTGCTGTAGCAGGAGCATTGTTTGTCACCCAAGAAAACTCTGGAGCATCAAGAAAGTTGATTGGGAGAGGATTTGTGCGATCCTGGAAAAATGGGTTTCAGGCCAGAAAACAATGACCCCGGGGTCATCAAAAAATTGGTGAAAGAAAATATTTTGCCTAGAATCTTTTTGGTGTAGCAGGAGCATAGCTTGTCACCCAAGGAAACTCTGGAGCTTCAAGAAAGTTGATTGGGAGAGGATTTGTGTGATCCTGGAAAAATGGGTTTCAGGCCAGAAAAACGATGACCCCGGGGTCATCAAAAAATTGGTGAAAAAAAATATTTTGCCTAGAAACATTTTGGTGTAGCAGGAGCATTGTTTGTCACCCAAGGAAACTCTGGAGCATCAAGAAAGTTCATTGGAAGAGGATTTGTGCGATCCTGGAAAAATGGGTTTCAGGCCAGAAAAACGATGACCCCGGGGTCATCAAAAATTTTGGTGGGAAAAAAATATTTTGCCTAGAAACATTTTGGAGTAGCAGGAGCATTGCTTGTCAACCAAGGTAACTCTGGAGCATCAAGAAACTTGATTGGGAGAGGATTTGTGCGATCCTGGAAAAATGGGTTTCAGGCCAGAAGAACGATGACCCCGGGGTCATCAATAAATTGGTGAAAAAAATATTTTCCCTAGAAACATTTTGGTGTAGCGGGAGCATAGCTTGTAACCCAAGGAAATTCTGGAGCATCAAGAAACTTGATTGGAAGAGGATTTGTGCGATCCTGGAAAAATGGGTTTCAGGACAGAAAAACCATGACCCCGGGGTCATCAAAAATTTTGGTGGGAAAAAAATATTTTGCCTAGAAACATTTTGGAGTAGCAGGAGCATTGCTTGTCAACCAAGGTACCTCTGGAGCATCAAGAAACTTGATTGGAAGAGGATTTGTGCGATTCTGGAAAAATGGGTTTCAGACCAGAAAAACGATGACCCCGGGGTCATCAAAAATTTTGGTGGGAAAAAAATATTTTGCCTAGAAACATTTTGGAGTAGCAGGAGCATTGCTTGTCAACCAAGGTAACTCTGGAGCATCAAGAAACTTGATTGGGAGAGGATTTGTGCGATCCTGGAAAAATGGGTTTCAGGCCAGAAGAACGATGACCCCGGGGTCATCAATAAATTGGTGAAAAAAGTATTTTGCCTAGAAACATTTTGGTGTAGCAGGAGCATAGCTTGTAACCCATGGAAATTCTGGAGCATCAAGAAACTTGATTGGGAGAGGATTTGTGCAATCCTGGAAAAATGGGTTTCAGGCCAGAAAAACCATGACCCCAGGGTCATCAAAAAATTGGTGAAAAAAAATATTTTTCCTAGAAACATTTTGGTGTAGCAGGAGCATAGCTTGTCAACCAAGGTAACTCTGGAGCATCAAGAAACTTGATTGGGAGAGGATTTGTGCGATCCTGGAAAAATGGGTACAGGCCAGAAAAACGATGACCCCGGGGTCAACAAAAAATTGTTGAAAGAAAATATTTTGCCTAGAAACATTTTGATGTAGCAGGAGCATAGCTTGTCAACCAAGGAAACTCTGGAGCATCAAGAAAGTTGATTGGGAGAGGATTTGTGCGATCCTGGAAAAATGGGTTTCAGGCCAGAAAACAATGACCCCGGGGTCATCAAAAAATTGGTGAAAGAAAATATTTTGCCTAGAATCTTTTTGGTGTAGCAGGAGCATAGCTTGTCACCCAAGGAAACTCTGGAGCTTCAAGAAAGTTGATTGGGAGAGGATTTGTGTGATCCTGGAAAAATGGGTTTCAGGCCAGAAAAACGATGACCCCGGGGTCATCAAAAAATTGGTGAAAAAAAATATTTTGCCTAGAAACATTTTGGTGTAGCAGGAGCATTGTTTGTCACCCAAGGAAACTCTGGAGCATCAAGAAAGTTCATTGGAAGAGGATTTGTGCGATCCTGGAAAAATGGGTTTCAGGCCAGAAAAACGATGACCCCGGGGTCATCAAAATTTTGGTGGGAAAAAAATATTTTGCCTAGAAACATTTTGGAGTAGCAGGAGCATTGCTTGTCAACCAAGGTAACTCTGGAGCATCAAGAAACTTGATTGGGAGAGGATTTGTGCGATCCTGGAAAAATGGGTTTCAGGCCAGAAGAACGATGACCCCGGGGTCATCAATAAATTGGTGAAAAAAATATTTTCCCTAGAAACATTTTGGTGTAGCGGGAGCATAGCTTGTAACCCAAGGAAATTCTGGAGCATCAAGAAACTTGATTGGGAGAGGATTTGTGCGATCCTGAAAAAATGGGTTTCAGGCCAGAAAAACGATGACCCCGGGGTCATCAAAAAATTGGTGAAAAAAAATATTTTGCCTAGAAACATTTTGGTGTAGCAGGAGCATTGCTTGTCAACCAAGGTACCTCTGGAGCATCAAGAAACTTGATTGGAAGAGGATTTGTGCGATTCTGGAAAAATGGGTTTCAGGCCAGAAAAACGATGACCCCGGGGTCATCAAATATTTTGGTGGGTAAAAAATATTTTGCCTAGAAACATTTTGGAGTAGCAGGAGCATTGCTTGTCAACCAAGGTAACTCTGGAGCATCAAGAAACTTGATTGGGAGAGGATTTGTGCGATCCTGGAAAAATGGGTTTCAGGCCAGAAGAACGATGACCCCGGGGTCATCAATAAATTGGTGAAAAAAATATTTTGCCTAGAAACATTTTGGTGTAGCAGGAGCATAGCTTGTAACCCATGGAAATTCTGGAGCATCAAGAAACTTGATTGGGAGAGGATTTGTGCAATCCTGGAAGAATGGGTTTCAGGCCAGAAAAACGATGACCCCGGGGTCATCAAAAAATTGGTGAAAAAAAATATTTTTCCTAGAAACATTTTGGTGTAGCAGGAGCATAGCTTGTCAACCAAGGTAACTCTGGAGCATCAAGAAACTTGATTGGGAGAGGATTTGTGCGATCCTGGAAAAATGGGATTCAGGCCAGAAGAACGATGACCCCGGGGTCATCAATAAATTGGTGAAAAAAATATTTTGCCTAGAAACATTTTGGTGTAGCGGGAGCATAGCTTGTAACCCTAGGAAATTCTGGAGCATCAAGAAACTTGATTGGGAGAGGATTTGTGCGATCCTGGAAAAATGGGTTTCAGGCCAGAAAAACGATGACCCCGGGGTCATCAAAAAATTGGTGAAAAAAAATATTTTGCCTAGAAACATTTTGGTGTAGCAGGAGCATAGCTTGTCAACCAAGGTAACTCTGGAGCATCAAGAATCTTGATTGGAAGAGGATTTGTGCAATCCTGGAAAAATGGGTTTCAGGCCAGAAAAACGATGACCCCGGGGTCATCAAAAAATTGGTGAAAAAAAATATTTTGCCTAGAAACATTTTGGTGTAGCAGGAGCATTGCTTGTCACCCAAGGAAACTCTGGAGCATCATGAAATTTGATTGGGAGAGGATTTGTGCGATCCAGGAAAAATGGGTTTTAGGCCAGAAAAACCATGACCCCGGGGTCATCAAAAATTTTGATGGAAAAAAAATATTTTGCCTAGAAACATTTTGGAGTAGCAGGAGCATTGCTTGTCAAGCAAGGTACCTCTGGAGCATCAAGAAACTTGATTGGAAGAGGATTTGTGCGATCCTGGAAAAATGGGTTTCAGGCCAGAAAAACGATGACCCCGGGGTCATCAAAAATTTTGGTGGAAAAAAAATATTTTGCCTAGCAATATTTTGGTGTAGCAGGAGAATTGTTTCTCACCCAAGAAAACTCTGGAGCATCAAGAAAGTTGATTGGGAGAGGATTTGTGCGATCCTGGAAAAATGGGTTTCAGGCGAGAAAACAATGACCCCGGGGTCATCAAAAAATTGGTGAAAGAAAATATTTTGCCTAGAATCTTTTTGGTGTAGCAGGAGCATAGCTTGTCACCCAAGGAAACTCTGGAGCATCAAGAAAGTTGATTGGGAGAGGATTTGTGTGATCCTGGAAAAATGGGTTTCAGGCCAGAAAAACGATGACCCCGGGGTCATCAAAAAATTGGTGAAAAAAAATATTTTGCCTAGAAACATTTTGGTGTAGCAGGAGCATTGTTTGTCACCCAAGGAAACTCTGGAGCATCAAGAAAGTTCATTGGAAGAGGATTTGTGCGATCCTGGAAAAATGGGTTTCAGGCCAGAAAAACCATGACCCGGGGGTCATCAAAATTTTGGTGGGAAAAAAATATTTTGCCTAGAAACATTTTGGAGTAGCAGGAGCATTGCTTGTCAACCAAGGTAACTCTGGAGCATCAAGAAACTTGATTGGGAGAGGATTTGTGCGATCCTGGAAAAATGGGTTTCAGGCCAGAAGAACGATGACCCCGGGGTCATCAATAAATTGGTGAAAAAAATATTTTCCCTAGAAACATTTTGGTGTAGCGGGAGCATAGCTTGTAACCCAAGGAAATTCTGGAGCATCAAGAAACTTGATTGGGAGAGGATTTGTGCGATCCTGAAAAAATGGGTTTCAGGCCAGAAAAACGATGACCCCGGGGTCATCAAAAAATTGGTGAAAAAAAATATTTTGCCTAGAAACATTTTGGTGTAGCAGGAGCATTGCTTGTCAACCAAGGTACCTCTGGAGCATCAAGAAACTTGATTGGAAGAGGATTTGTGCGATTCTGGAAAAATGGGTTTCAGGCCAGAAAAACGATGACCCCGGGGTCATCAAATATTTTGGTGGGTAAAAAATATTTTGCCTAGAAACATTTTGGAGTAGCAGGAGCATTGCTTGTCAACCAAGGTAACTCTGGAGCATCAAGAAACTTGATTGGGAGAGGATTTGTGCGATCCTGGAAAAATGGGTTTCAGGCCAGAAGAACGATGACCCCGGGGTCATCAATAAATTGGTGAAAAAAATATTTTGCCTAGAAACATTTTGGTGTAGCAGGAGCATAGCTTGTAACCCATGGAAATTCTGGAGCATCAAGAAACTTGATTGGGAGAGGATTTGTGCAATCCTGGAAGAATGGGTTTCAGGCCAGAAAAACGATGACCCCGGGGTCATCAAAAAATTGGTGAAAAAAAATATTTTTCCTAGAAACATTTTGGTGTAGCAGGAGCATAGCTTGTCAACCAAGGTAACTCTGGAGCATCAAGAAACTTGATTGGGAGAGGATTTGTGCGATCCTGGAAAAATGGGTTTCAGGCCAGAAGAACGATGACCCCGGGGTCATCAATAAATTGGTGAAAAAAATATTTTGCCTAGAAACATTTTGGTGTAGCGGGAGCATAGCTTGTAACCCTAGGAAATTCTGGAGCATCAAGAAACTTGATTGGGAGAGGATTTGTGCGATCCTGGAAAAATGGGTTTCAGGCCAGAAAAACGATGACCCCGGGGTCATCAAAAAATTGGTGAAAAAAAATATTTTGCCTAGAAACATTTTGGTGTAGCAGGAGCATAGCTTGTCAACCAAGGTAACTCTGGAGCATCAAGAATCTTGATTGGAAGAGGATTTGTGCAATCCTGGAAAAATGGGTTTCAGGCCAGAAAAACGATGACCCCGGGGTCATCAAAAAATTGGTGAAAAAAAATATTTTGCCTAGAAACATTTTGGTGTAGCAGGAGCATTGCTTGTCACCCAAGGAAACTCTGGAGCATCATGAAATTTGATTGGGAGAGGATTTGTGCGATCCAGGAAAAATGGGTTTTAGGCCAGAAAAACCATGACCCCGGGGTCATCAAAAATTTTGATGGAAAAAAAATATTTTGCCTAGAAACATTTTGGAGTAGCAGGAGCATTGCTTGTCAAGCAAGGTACCTCTGGAGCATCAAGAAACTTGATTGGAAGAGGATTTGTGCGATCCTGGAAAAATGGGTTTCAGGCCAGAAAAACGATGACCCCGGGGTCATCAAAAATTTTGGTGGAAAAAAAATATTTTGCCTAGCAATATTTTGGTGTAGCAGGAGAATTGTTTCTCACCCAAGAAAACTCTGGAGCATCAAGAAAGTTGATTGGGAGAGGATTTGTGCGATCCTGGAAAAATGGGTTTCAGGCCAGAAAACAATGACCCCGGGGTCATCAAAAAATTGGTGAAAGAAAATATTTTGCCTAGAATCTTTTTGGTGTAGCAGGAGCATAGCTTGTCACCCAAGGAAACTCTGGAGCATCAAGAAAGTTGATTGGGAGAGGATTTGTGTGATCCTGGAAAAATGGGTTTCAGGCCAGAAAAACGATGACCCCGGGGTCATCAAAAAATTGGTGAAAAAAAATATTTTGCCTAGAAACATTTTGGTGTAGCAGGAGCATTGTTTGTCACCCAAGGAAACTCTGGAGCATCAAGAAAGTTCATTGGAAGAGGATTTGTGCGATCCTGGAAAAATGGGTTTCAGGCCAGAAAAACCATGACCCGGGGGTCATCAAAAATTTTGGTGGAAAAAATTTATTTTCCCTAGAAACATTTTGGAGTAGCAGGAGCAATGCTTGTCAACCAAGGTAACTCTGGAGCATCAAGAAACTTGATTGGAAGAGGATTTGTTCGATCCTGGAAAAATGGGTTTCAGGCCAGAAAACAATGACCCCGGGGTCATCAATAAATTGGTGAAAAAAATATTTTCCCTAGAAACATTTTGGTGTAGCGGGAGCATAGCTTGTAACCCAAGGAAATTCTGGAGCATCAAGAAACTTGATTGGGAGAGGATTTGTGCGATCCTGAAAAAATGGGATTCAGGCCAGAAAAACGATGACCCCGGGGTCATCAAAAAATTGGTGAAAAAAAATATTTTGCCTAGAAACATTTTGGTGTAGCAGGAGCATAGCTTGTCAACCAAGGTACCTCTGGAGCATCAAGAAACTTGATTGGAAGAGGATTTGTGCGATTCTGGAAAAATGGGTTTCAGGCCAGAAAAACGATGACCCCGGGGTCATCAAATATTTTGGTGGGTAAAAAATATTTTGCCTAGAAACATTTTGGAGTAGCAGGAGCATTGCTTGTCAACCAAGGAAACTCTGGAGCATCAAGAAACTTGATTGGGAGAGGATTTGTGCGATCCTGGAAAAATGGGTTTCAGGCCAGAAGAACGATGACCCCGGGGTCATCAATAAATTGGTGAAAAAAATATTTTGCCTAGAAACATTTTGGTGTAGCAGGAGCATTGTTTGTCACCCAAGGAAACTCTGGAGCATCAAGAAAGTTGATTGGAAGAGGATTTGTGCGATCCTGGAAAAATGTGTTTCAGGCCAGAAAAACCATGACCCCGGGGTCATCAAAAATTTTTGTGGAAAAAATATATTTTCCCTAGAAACATTTTGGAGTAGCAGGAGCATTGCTTGTCAACCAAGGTAACTCTGGAGCATCAAGTAACTTGATTGGGAGAGGATTTGTGCGATCCTGGAAAAATGGGTTTCAGGCCAGAAAAACAATGACCCCGGGGTCATCAAAAAATTGGTGAAAGAAAATATTTTGCCTAGAAACATTTTGGTGTAGTAGGAGCATTGTTTGTCACCCAAGGAAACTCTGGAGCATCATGAAAGTTGATTGGAAGAGGATTTGTGCGATCCTGGAAAAATGGGTTTCAGGCCAGAAAAAACATGACCCCGGGGTCATCAAAAATTGTTGTGGAAAAAATTTATTTTCCCTAGAAACATTTTGGATTAGCAGGAGCATTGCTTGTCAACCAAGGTAACTCTGGAGCATCAAGAAACTTGATTGGAAGAGGATTTGTTCGATCCTGGAAAAATGGGTTTCAGGCCAGAAAAACGATGACCCCGGGGTCATCAAAAATTTTGATGGGAAAAAAATATTTTGCCTAGAAACATTTTGGAGTAGCAGGAGCATTGCTTGTCAACCAAGGTACCTCTGGAGCATCAAGAAACTTGATTGGAAGAGGATTTGTGCGATTCTGGAAAAATGGGTTTCAGGCCAGAAAAACGATGACCCCGGGGTCATCAAAAATTTTGGTGGGAAAAAAATATTTTGCCTAGAAACATTTTGGAGTAGCAGGAGCATTGCTTGTGAACCAAGGTAACTCGGGAGCATCAAGAAACTTGATTGGGAGAGGATTTGTGCGATCCTGGATAAATGGGCTTCAGGCCAGAAAAACGATGACCCCGGGGTCATCAATAAATTGGTGAAAGAAAGTATTTTGCCTAGAAACATTTTGGTGTAGCAGGAGCATAGCTTGTCACCCAAGGAAACTCTGGAGCATCAAGAAAGTTGATTGGGAGAGGATTTGTGCGATCCTGGAAAAATAGGTTTAAGGCCAGAAAAACGATGACCCCGGGGTCATCAAGAAATTGGTGAAAAAAAATATTTTGCCTAGAAACATTTTGGTGTAGCAGGAGCATTGCTTGTCACCCAAGGAAACTCTGGAGCATCAAGAAATTTGATTGGGAGAGGATAAGTGCGATCCTGGAAAAATGGGTTTTAGGCCAGAAAAACCATGACCCCGGGGTCATGAAACAATTGGTGAAAAAAAATATTTTGCCTAGAAACATTTTGGTGTAGCAGGAGCATAGCTTGTCACCCAAGGAAACTCTGGAGCATCAAGAAAGTTGATTGGGAGAGGATTTGTGCGATCCTGGAAAAATGGGTTTCAGGCCAGAAAAACGATGACCCCGGGGTCATCAAAAAATTGGTGAAAAAAAATATTTTGCCTAGAAACATTTTGGTGTAGCAGGAGCATTGTTTGTCACCCAAGGAAATTCTGGAGCATCAAGAAAGTTGATTGGAAGAGGATTTGTGCGATCCTGGAAAAATGGGTTTCAGGCCAGAAAAACCATGACCCCGGGGTCATCAAAAATTTTTGTGGAAAAAATATATTTTCCTTAGAAACATTTTGGATTAGCAGGAGCATTGCTTGTCAACCAAGGTAACTCTGGAGCATCAAGAAACTTGATTGGGAGAGGATTTGTGCGATCCTGGAAAAATGGGTACAGGCCAGAAAAACGATGACCCCGGGGTCATCAAAAAATTGTTGAAAGAAAATATTTTGCCTAGAAACATTTTGGTGTAGCAGGAGCATAGCTTGTCAACCAAGGTACCTCTGGAGCATCAAGAAACTTGATTGGAAGAGGATTTGTGCGATTCTGGAAAAATGGGTTTCAGGCCAGAAAAACGATGACCCCGGGGTCATCAAATATTTTGGTGGGTAAAAAATATTTTGCCTAGAAACATTTTGGAGTAGCAGGAGCATTGCTTGTCAACCAAGGAAACTCTGGAGCATCAAGAAACTTGATTGGGAGAGGATTTGTGCGATCCTGGAAAAATGGGTTTCAGGCCAGAAGAACGATGACCCCGAGGTCATCAATAAATTGGTGAAAAAAATATTTTGCCTAGAAACATTTTGGTGTAGCAGGAGCATTGTTTGTCACCCAAGGAAACTCTGGAGCATCAAGAAAGTTGATTGGAAGAGGATTTGTGCGATCCTGGAAAAATGGGTTTCAGGCCAGAAAAACCATGACCCCGGGGTCATCAAAAATTTTTGTGGAAAAAATATATTTTCCCTAGAAACATTTTGGAGTAGCAGGAGCATTGCTTGTCAACCAAGGTAACTCTGGAGCATCAAGTAACTTGATTGGGAGAGGATTTGTGCGATCCTGGAAAAATGGGTTTCAGGCCAGAAAAACAATGACCCCGGGGTCATCAAAAAATTGGTGAAAGAAAATATTTTGCCTAGAAACATTTTGGTGTAGTAGGAGCATTTTTTGTCACCCAAGGAAACTCTGGAGCATCATGAAAGTTGATTGGAAGAGGATTTGTGCGATCCTGGAAAAATGGGTTTCAGGCCAGAAAAACCATGACCCCGGGGTCATCAAAAATTGTTGTGGAAAAAATTTATTTTCCCTAGAAACATTTTGGATTAGCAGGAGCATTGCTTGTCAACCAAGGTAACTCTGGAGCATCAAGAAACTTGATTGGAAGAGGATTTGTTCGATCCTGGAAAAATGGGTTTCAGGCCAGAAAAACGATGACCCCGGGGTCATCAAAAATTTTGATGGGAAAAAAATATTTTGCCTAGAAACATTTTGGAGTAGCAGGAGCATTGCTTGTCAACCAAGGTACCTCTGGAGCATCAAGAAACTTGATTGGAAGAGGATTTGTGCGATTCTGGAAAAATGGGTTTCAGGCCAGAAAAACGATGACCCCGGGGTCATCAAAAATTTTGGTGGGAAAAAAATATTTTGCCTAGAAACATTTTGGAGTAGCAGGAGCATTGCTTGTCAACCAAGGTAACTCGGGAGCATCAAGAAACTTGATTGGGAGAGGATTTGTGCGATCCTGGATAAATGGGCTTCAGGCCAGAAAAACGATGACCCCGGGGTCATCAATAAATTGGTGAAAGAAAGTATTTTGCCTAGAAACATTTTGGTGTAGCAGGAGCATAGCTTGTCACCCAAGGAAACTCTGGAGCATCAAGAAAGTTGATTGGGAGAGGATTTGTGCGATCCTGGAAAAATAGGTTTAAGGACAGAAAAACGATGACCCCGGGGTCATCAAGAAATTGGTGAAAAAAAATATTTTGCCTAGAAACATTTTGGTGTAGCAGGAGCATTGCTTGTCACCCAAGGAAACTCTGGAGCATCAAGAAATTTGATTGGGAGAGGATAAGTGCGATCCTGGAAAAATGGGTTTTAGGCCAGAAAAACCATGACCCCGGGGTCATGAAACAATTGGTGAAAAAAAATATTTTGCCTAGAAACATTTTGGTGTAGCAGGAGCATAGCTTGTCACCCAAGGAAACTCTGGAGCATCAAGAAAGTTGATTGGGAGAGGATTTGTGCGATCCTGGAAAAATGGGTTTCAGGCCAGAAAAACGATGACCCCGGGGTCATCAAAAAATTGGTGAAAAAAAATATTTTGCCTAGAAACATTTTGGTGTAGCAGGAGCATTGTTTGTCACCCAAGGAAATTCTGGAGCATCAAGAAAGTTGATTGGAAGAGGATTTGTGCGATCCTGGAAAAATGGGTTTCAGGCCAGAAAAACCATGACCCCGGGGTCATCAAAAATTTTTGTGGAAAAAATATATTTTCCTTAGAAACATTTTGGATTAGCAGGAGCATTGCTTGTCAACCAAGGTAACTCTGGAGCATCAAGAAACTTGATTGGGAGAGGATTTGTGCGATCCTGGAAAAATGGGTACAGGCCAGAAAAACGATGACCCCGGGGTCATCAAAAAATTGTTGAAAGAAAATATTTTGCCTAGAAACATTTTGGTGTAGCAGGAGCATAGCTTGTCACCCAAGGAAACTCTGGAGCATCAAGAAAGTTGATTGGGAGAGGATTTGTGCGATCCTGGAAAAATGGGTTTCAGGCCAGAAAAACGATGACCCCGGGGTCATCAAAAATTTTGGTGGAAAAAAAATATTTTGCCTAGCAACATTTTGGTGTAGCAGGAGCATTGTTTGTCACCCAAGAAAACTCTGGAGCATCATGAAAGTTGATTGGGAGAGGATTTGTGCGATCCTGGAAAAATGGGTTTCAGGCCAGAAAACAATGACCCCGGGGTCATCAAAAATTTTGGTGGAAAAAATTTATTTTCCCTAGAAACATTTTGGAGTAGCAGGAGCATTGCTTGTCAACGAAGGTAACTCTGGAGCATCAAGAAACTTGATTGGAAGACGATTTGTTCGATCCTGGAAAAATGGGTTTCAGGCCAGAAAAACGATGACCCCGGGGTCATCAAAAATTTTGGTGGGAAAAAAATATTTTGCCTAGAAACATTTTGGAGTAGCAGGAGCATTGCTTGTCAACCAAGGTAACTCTGGAGCATCAAGAAACTTGATTGGGAGAGGATTTGTGCGATCCTGGAAAAATGGGTTTCAGGCCAGAAGAACGATGACCCCGGGGTCATCAATAAATTGGTGAAAAAAATATTTTGCCTAGAAACATTTTGGTGTAGCAGGAGCATAGCTTGTAACCCATGGAAATTCTGGAGCATCAAGAAACTTGATTAGGAGAGGATTTGTGCAATCCTGGAAAAATGGGTTTCAGGCCAGAAAAACGATGACCCCGGGGGTCATCAAAAAATTGGTGAAAAAAAATATTTTTCCTAGAAACATTTTGGTGTAGCAGGAGCATAGCTTGTCAACCAAGGTAACTCTGGAGCATCAAGAAACTTGATTGGAAGAGGATTTGTGCGATCCTGGAAAAATGGGTTTCAGGCCAGAAAAACGATGACCCCGGGGTCATCAAAAAATTGGTGAAAAAAAATATTTTGCCTAGAAACATTTTGGTGTAGCAGGAGCATTGTTTGTCACCCAAGAAACTCTGGAGCATCAAGAAAGTTGATTGGAAGAGGATTTGTGCGATCCTGGAAAAATGGGTTTCAGGCCAGAAAAACCATGACCCCGGGGTCATCAAAAATTTTTGTGGAAAAAATATATTTTCCCTAGAAACATTTTGGAGTAGCAGGAGCATAGCTTGTCAACCAAGGTAACTCTGGAGCATCAAGAAACTTGATTGGAAGAGGATTTGTGCAATCCTGGAAAAATGGGTTTCAGGCCAGAAAAACGATGACCCCGGGGTCATCAAAAAATTGGTGAAAAAAAATATTTTTCCTAGAAACATTTTGGTGTAGCAGGAGCATAGCTTGTCACCCAAGGAAACTCTGGAGCAACAAGAAATTTGATTGGGAGAGGATTAGTGCGATCCTGGAAAAATGGGTTTCAGGCCAGAAAAACCATGACCCCGGGGTCTTCAAAAATTTTTGTGGAAAAAATATATTTTCCCTAGAAACATTTTGGATTAGCAGGAGCATTGCTTGTCAACCAAGGTAATTCTGGAGCATCAAGAAAACTTGATTGGAAGAGGATTTTGTTCGATCCTGGAAAAATGGGTTTCAGGCCAGAAAAACGATCGACCCCGGGGTCATCAAAAATTTTGGTGGGAAAAAAATATTTTGCCTAGAAACATTTTGGAGTAGCAGGAGCATTGCTTGTCAACCAAGGTAACTCTGGAGCATCAAGAAACTTGATTGGGAGAGGATTTGTGCGATCCTGGAAAAATGGGTTTCAGGCCAGAAAAACGATGACCCCGGGGTCATCAATAAATTGGTGAAAGAAAGTATTTTGCCTAGAAACATTTTGGTGTAGCAGGAGCATAGCTTGTCACCCAAGGAAACTCTGGAGCATCAAGAAACTTGATTGGGAGAGGATTTGTGCGATTCTGTAAAAATGGGTTTCAGGCCAGAAAAACGATGACCCCGGGGTCATCAAAAATTTTGGTGGGAAAAAAATATTTTGCCTAGAAACATTTTGGAGTAGCAGGAGCATTGCTTGTCAACCAAGGTAACTCTGGAGCATCAAGAAACTTGATTGGGAGAGGATTTGTGCGATCCTGGAAAAATGGGTTTCAGGCCAGAAGAACGATGACCCCGGGGTCATCAATAAATTGGTGAAAAAAATATTTTGCCTAGAAACATTTTGGTGTAGCAGGAGCATAGCTTGTAACCCATGAAATTCTGGAGCATCAAGAATCTTGATTGGGAGAGGATTTGTGCAATCCTGGAAAAATGGGTTTCAGGCCAGAAAAACGATGACCCCGGGGTCATCAAAATATTTGTGAAAAAAAATATTTTTCCTAGAAACATTTTGGTGTAGCAGGAGCATAGCTTGTCAACCAAGGTAACTCTGGAGCATCAAGAAACTTGATTGGAAGAGGATTTGTGCCATCCTGGAAAAATGGGTTTCAGGCCAGAAAAACGATGACCCCGGGGTCATCAAAAAATGGTTAAAAAAAATATTTTGCCTAGAAACATTTTGGAGTAGCAGGAGCATTGTTTGTCACCCAAGGAAACTCTGGAGCATCAAGAAAGTTGATTGGAAGAGGATTTGTGCGATCTGGAAAAATAGGTTTCAGGCCAGTAAAACCATGACCCCGGGGTCATCAAAAATTTTTGTGGAAAAAATATATTTTCCCTAGAAACATTGTGGAGTAGCAGGAGCATTGCTTGTCAAGCAAGGTAACTCTGGAGCATCAAGAAACTTGATTGGGAGAGGATTTGTGCGATCCTGGAAAAATGGGTACAGGCCAGAAAAACGATGGACTCCGGGGTCATCAAAAAATTGTTGAAAGAAAATATTTTGCCTAGAAACATTTTGGTGTAGCAGGAGCATAGCTTGTCACCCAAGGAAACTCTGGAGCATCAAGAAAGTTTATTGGGAGAGGATTTGTGCGATCCTGGAAAAATGGGTTTCAGGCCAGAAAAACGATGACCCCGGGGTCATCAAAAATTTTGGTGGAAAAAAAATATTTTGCCTAGCAACATTTTGGTGTAGCAGGAGCATAGCTTGTAACCCATGGAAATTCTGGAGCATCAAGAACTTGATTGGGAGAGGATTTGTGCAATCCTGGAAAAATGGGTTTCAGGCCAGAAAAACCATGACCCCGGGGTCATCAAAAATTGGTGAAAAATAATATTTTGCCTAGAAACATTTTGGTGTAGCAGGGAGCATTGCTTGTCACCCAAGGAAACTCTGGAGCATCAAGAAAGTTGTTTGGGAGAGGATTTGTGTGATCCTGGAAAAATGGGTTTTAGGCCAGAAAAACCATGACCCCTGGGGTCATCAAAAATTTTGGTGGAAAAAAATTATTTTGCCTAGAAATATTTTGGAGTAGCAGGAGCATTGCTTGTCAATCAAGGTACCTCTGGAGCATCAAGAAACTTGATTGGAAGAGGATTTGTGCGATCCTGGAAAAATGGGTTTCAGGCCAGAAAAACCATGACCCCGGGGTCATCAAAAATTTTGGTGGGAAAAAAATATTTTGCCTAGAAACATTTTGGAGTAGCAGGAGCATTGCTTGTCAACCAAGGTACCTCTGGAGCATCAAGAAACTTGATTGGAAGAGGATTTCTGCGATTCTGGAAAAATGGGTTTCAGGCCAGAAAAACGATGACCCCGGGGTCATCAAAAATTTTTGGTGGGAAAAAAATATTTTGCCTAGAAACATTTTGGAGTAGCAGGAGCATTGCTTGTCAACCAAGTAACTCTGGAGCATCAAGAAACTTGATTGGGAGAGGATTTGTGCGATCCTGGAAAAATGGGTTCAGGCCAGAAGAACGATGACCCCGGGGTCATCAATAAATTTGGTGAAAAAAATATTTTGCCTAGAAACATTTTGGTGTAGCAGGAGCATAGCTTGTAACCCATGGAAATTCTGGAGCATCAAGAAACTTGATTGGGAGAGGATTTGTGCAATCCTGGAAAAATGGGTTTCAGGCCAGAAAAAACGATGACCCCGGGGGTCATCAAAATATTTGTGAATAAAAATATTTTTCCTAGAAACATTTTGGTGTAGCAGGAGCATAGCTTGTCAACCAAGGTAACTCTGGAGCATCAAGAAACTTGATTGGAAGAGGATTTGTGCCATCCTGGAAAAATGGTTTCAGGCCAGAAAAACGATGACCCCGGGGGTCATCAAAAAATTGGTGAAAAAAAATATTTTGCCTAGAAACATTTTGGAGTAGCAGGAGCATTGTTTGTCACCCAAGGAAACTCTGGAGCATCAAGAAAGTTGATTGGAAGAGGATTTGTGCGATCCTGGAAAAATGGGTTTCAGGCCAGAAAAACCATGACCCCGGGGTCATCAAAAATTTTTGTGGAAAAAATATATTTTCCCTAGAAACATTTTGGAGTAGCAGGAGCATTGCTTGTCAACCAAGGTAACTCTGGAGCATCAAGAAACTTGATTGGGAGAGGATTTGTGCGATCCTGGAAAAATGGTTTCAGGCCAGAAAAACAATGACCCCGGGGTCATCAAAAAATTGGTGTGAAAGAAAATATTTTGCCTAGAAACTTTTTGGTGTAGCAGGAGCATAGCTTGTCACCCAAGGAAACTCTGGAGCATCAGAAACTTGATTGGGAGAGGATTTGTGTGATCCTGGAAAAATGGGTACAGGCCAGAAAAACGATGACCCGGGGTCATCAAAAATTGTTGAAAGAAATATTTTGCCTAGAAACATTTTGGTGTAGCAGGAGCATAGCTTGGCACCCAAGGAAACTCTGGAGCATCAAGAAAGTTGATTGGGAGAGGAATTGTGCGATCCTGGAAAAATGGGTTTCAGGCCCAGAAAAACCATGACCCCGGGGTCATCAAAAATTTTGGTGGAAAAAATTTATTATCCCTAGAAACATTTTGGAGTAGCAGGAGCATTGCTTGTCAACCAAGGTAACTCTGGAGCATCAAGAAACTTGATTGGAAGAGGATTTGTTCGATCCTGGAAAAATGGGTTTTAGGCCAGAAAAACGATGACCCCCGGGGTCATCAACAATTTTGGTGGGAAAAAAATATTTTGCCTAGAAACATTTTGGAGTAGCAGGAGCATTGCTTGTCAACCAAGGTACCTCTGGAGCATCAAGAAACTTGATTGGAAGAGGATTTGTGCGATTCTGGAAAAATGGGTTTCAGGCCAGAAAAACCATGACCCCCGGGGTCATCAAAAAATTGGTGAAAAAAAATATTTTGCCTAGAAACATTTTGGTGTAGCAGGAGCATAGCTTGTCAACCAAGGTAACTCTGGAGCATCAAGAAACTTGATTGGAAGAGGATTTGTGCAATCCTGGAAAAATGGGTTTCAGGCCAGAAAAACGATGACACCCGGGGTCATCAAAAAATTGGTGAAAAAAAATATTTTGCCTAGAAACATTTTGGGTGTAGCAGGAGCATAGCTTGTAACCCAAGGAAACTCTGGAGCATCAAGAAAGTTGATTGGAGAGGATTTGTGCGATCCTGGAAAAATGGGTTTCAGGCCAGAAAAACGATGACCCCGGGGTCATCAAAAATTGGTGAAAAAAATATTTTGCCTAGAAACATTTCGGTGTAGCGGGAGCATAGCTTGTAACCCAAGGAAATTCTGGAGCATCAAGAAACTTGATTGGGAGAAGATTTTGTGCGATCCTGGAAAAATGGGTTTCAGGCCAGAGAAAAGATGACCCCGGGGTCATCAAAAAATTGGTGAAAAAAAATATTTTGCTAGAAACATTTTGGTGTAGCAGGAGCATTGCTTGTCAATCAAGGTACCTCTGGAGCATCAAGAAACTTGATTGGAAGAGGATTTGTGCGATCCTGGAAAAATGGGTTTCAGGACAGAAAAACCATGACCCCGGGGGTCATCAAAAATTTTGGTGGGAAAAAAATATTTTGCCTAGAGAACATTTTGGGAGTAGCAGGAGCATTGCTTGTCAACCAAGGTACTTCTGGAACATCAAGAAACTTGATTGGAAGAGGATTTGTGCGATTCTGGAAAAATGGGTTTCAGGCCAGAAAAACGATGGACCCCGGGGTCATCAAAAATTTTGGTGGGAAAAAAATATTTTGCCTAGAAACATTTTGGAGTAGCAGGAGCATTGCTTGTCAACCAAGGTAACTCTGGGAGCATCAAGAAACTTGATTGGGAGAAGATTGTGCGATCCTGGAAAAATGGGTTTCAGGCCAGAAGAACGATGACCCCGGGGTCATCAATAAATTGGTGAAAAAAATATTTTGCCTAGAAACATTTTGGAGTAGCAGGAGCATAGCTTGTAACCCATGGATATTCTGGAGCATCAAGAAACTTGATTGGGAGAGGATTTGTGCAATCCTGGAAAAATGGGTTTCAGGCCAGAAAAAACGATGACCCCGGGGTCATCAAAAAATTGGTGAAAAAAAATATTTTTCCTAGAAACATTTTGGTGTAGCAGGAGCATAGCTTGTCAACCAAGGTAACTCTGGAGCATCAAGAAACTTGATTGGAAGAGGATTTTGTGCGATCCTGGAAAAATGGGTTTCAGGCCAGAAAAACGATGACCCCGGGGGTCATCAAAAAATTGGTGAAAAAAATATTTTGCCTAGAAACATTTTGGTGTAGCAGGAGCATTGTTTGTCCCCAAGGAAACTCTGGAGCATCAAGAAAGTTGATTGGAAGAGGATTTGTGCGATCCTGGAAAAATGGGTTTCAGGCCAGAAAAACCCATGACCCCGGTGTCATCAAAAAATTTTGGTGGAAAAAAAATATTTTGCCTAGAAACATTTTGGAAGTAGCAGGAGCATTGCTTGTCAACCAAGGTAACTCTGGAGCATCAAGAAACTTGATTGGAAGAGGATTTGTTCGATCCTGGTCCTGGAAAAATGGGTTTCAGGCCAGAAAAACGATGACCCCGGGGTCATCAAAAATTTTGGTGGGAAAAAAATATTTTGCCTAGAAACATTTTGGAGTAGCAGGAGCATTGCTTGTCAACCAAGGTACCTCTGGAGCATCAAGAAACTTGATTGGAAGAGGATTTGTGCGATCCTGGAAAAATGGGTTTCAGGCCAGAAAAACCATGACCCCGGGGTCATCAAAAATTTTGGTGGAAAAAAAATATTTTGCCTAGAAACATTTTGGAGTAGCAGGAGCATTGCTTGTCAACCAAGGTAACTCTGGAGCATCAAGAAACTTGATTGGGAGAGGATTTGTGCGATCCTGGAAAAATGGGTTTCAGGCCAGAAAAACCATGACCCCGGGGTCATCAAAAAATGGTGAAAGAAAATATTTTGCCTAGAAACTTTTTGGTGAAGCAGGAGCATTGCTTGTCAACCAAGGAAACTCTGGAGCATCAAGAAACTTGATTGGAAGAGGATTTGTGCGATTCTGTAAAAATGGGTTTCAGGCCAGAAAAACGATGACCCCGGGGTCATCAAAAATTTTGGTGGGAAAAAAATATTTTGCCTAGAAACATTTTGGAGTAGCAGGAGCATTGCTTGTCAACCAAGGTAACTCTGGAGCATCAAGAAACTTGATTGGGAGAGGATTTGTGCGATCCTGGAAAAATGGGTTTCAGGCCAGAAGAACGATGACCCCGGGGTCATCAATAAATTGGTGAAAAAAATATTTTGCCTAGAAACATTTTGGTGTAGCAGGAGCATAGCTTGTAACCCATGGAAATTCTGGAGCATCAAGAATCTTGATTGGGAGAGGATTTGTGCAATCCTGGAAAAATGGGTTTCAGGCCAGAAAAACGATGACCCCGGGGTCATCAAAATATTTGTGAAAAAAAATATTTTTCCTAGAAACATTTTGGTGTAGCAGGAGCATAGCTTGTCAACCAAGGTAACTCTGGAGCATCAAGAAACTTGATTGGAAGAGGATTTGTGCCATCCTGGAAAAATGGGTTTCAGGCCAGAAAAACGATGACCCCGGGGTCATCAAAAAATTGGTTAAAAAAAATATTTTGCCTAGAAACATTTTGGAGTAGCAGGAGCATTGTTTGTCACCCAAGGAAACTCTGGAGCATCAAGAAAGTTGATTGGAAGAGGATTTGTGCGATCCTGGAAAAATAGGTTTCAGGCCAGTAAAACCATGACCCCGGGGTCATCAAAAATTTTTGTGGAAAAAATATATTTTCCCTAGAAACATTGTGGAGTAGCAGGAGCATTGCTTGTCAAGCAAGGTAACTCTGGAGCATCAAGAAACTTGATTGGGAGAGGATTTGTGCGATCCTGGAAAAATGGGTACAGGCCAGAAAAACGATGACTCCGGGGTCATCAAAAAATTGTTGAAAGAAAATATTTTGCCTAGAAACATTTTGGTGTAGCAGGAGCATAGCTTGTCACCCAAGGAAACTCTGGAGCATCAAGAAAGTTTATTGGGAGAGGATTTGTGCGATCCTGGAAAAATGGGTTTCAGGCCAGAAAAACGATGACCCCGGGGTCATCAAAAATTTTGGTGGAAAAAAAATATTTTGCCTAGCAACATTTTGGTGTAGCAGGAGCATAGCTTGTAACCCATGGAAATTCTGGAGCATCAAGAAACTTGATTGGGAGAGGATTTGTGCAATCCTGGAAAAATGGGTTTCAGGCCAGAAAAACCATGACCCCGGGGTCATCAAAAAATTGGTGAAAAATAATATTTTGCCTAGAAACATTTTGGTGTAGCAGGAGCATTGCTTGTCACCCAAGGAAACTCTGGAGCATCAAGAAAGTTGTTTGGGAGAGGATTTGTGTGATCCTGGAAAAATGGGTTTTAGGCCAGAAAAACCATGACCCCGGGGTCATCAAAAATTTTGGTGGAAAAAAATTATTTTGCCTAGAAATATTTTGGAGTAGCAGGAGCATTGCTTGTCAATCAAGGTACCTCTGGAGCATCAAGAAACTTGATTGGAAGAGGATTTGTGCGATCCTGGAAAAATGGGTTTCAGGCCAGAAAAACCATGACCCCGGGGTCATCAAAAATTTTGGTGGGAAAAAAATATTTTGCCTAGAAACATTTTGGAGTAGCAGGAGCATTGCTTGTCAACCAAGGTACCTCTGGAGCATCAAGAAACTTGATTGGAAGAGGATTTCTGCGATTCTGGAAAAATGGGTTTCAGGCCAGAAAAACGATGACCCCGGGGTCATCAAAAATTTTGGTCGGAAAAAAATATTTTGCCTAGAAACATTTTGGAGTAGCAGGAGCATTGCTTGTCAACCAAGGTAACTCTGGAGCATCAAGAAACTTGATTGGGAGAGGATTTGTGCGATCCTGGAAAAATGGGTTTCAGGCCAGAAGAACGATGACCCCGGGGTCATCAATAAATTGGTGAAAAAAATATTTTGCCTAGAAACATTTTGGTGTAGCAGGAGCATAGCTTGTAACCCATGGAAATTCTGGAGCATCAAGAAACTTGATTGGGAGAGGATTTGTGCAATCCTGGAAAAATGGGTTTCAGGCCAGAAAAACGATGACCCCGGGGTCATCAAAATATTTGTGAAAAAAAATATTTTTCCTAGAAACATTTTGGTGTAGCAGGAGCATAGCTTGTCAACCAAGGTAACTCTGGAGCATCAAGAAACTTGATTGGAAGAGGATTTGTGCCATCCTGGAAAAATGGGTTTCAGGCCAGAAAAACGATGACCCCGGGGTCATCAAAAAATTGGTGAAAAAAAATATTTTGCCTAGAAACATTTTGGAGTAGCAGGAGCATTGTTTGTCACCCAAGGAAACTCTGGAGCATCAAGAAAGTTGATTGGAAGAGGATTTGTGCGATCCTGGAAAAATGGGTTTCAGGCCAGAAAAACCATGACCCCGGGGTCATCAAAAATTTTTGTGGAAAAAATATATTTTCCCTAGAAACATTTTGGAGTAGCAGGAGCATTGCTTGTCAACCAAGGTAACTCTGGAGCATCAAGAAACTTGATTGGGAGAGGATTTGTGCGATCCTGGAAAAATGGGTTTCAGGCCAGAAAAACAATGACCCCGGGGTCATCAAAAAATTGGTGAAAGAAAATATTTTGCCTAGAAACTTTTTGGTGTAGCAGGAGCATAGCTTGTCACCCAAGGAAACTCTGGAGCATCAAGAAACTTGATTGGGAGAGGATTTGTGTGATCCTGGAAAAATGGGTACAGGCCAGAAAAATGATGACCCCGGGGTCATCAAAAAATTGTTGAAAGAAAATATTTTGCCTAGAAACATTTTGGTGTAGCAGGAGCATAGCTTGGCACCCAAGGAAACTCTGGAGCATCAAGAAAGTTGATTGGGAGAGGAATTGTGCGATCCTGGAAAAATGGGTTTCAGGCCAGAAAAACCATGACCCCGGGGTCATCAAAAATTTTGGTGGAAAAAATTTATTATCCCTAGAAACATTTTGGAGTAGCAGGAGCATTGCTTGTCAACCAAGGTAACTCTGGAGCATAAAGAAACTTGATTGGAAGAGGATTTGTTCGATCCTGGAAAAATGGGTTTTAGGCCAGAAAAACGATGACCCCGGGGTCATCAACAATTTTGGTGGGAAAAAAATATTTTGCCTAGAAACATTTTGGAGTAGCAGGAGCATTGCTTGTCAACCAAGGTACCTCTGGAGCATCAAGAAACTTGATTGGAAGAGGATTTGTGCGATTCTGGAAAAATGGGTTTCAGGCCAGAAAAACCATGACCCCGGGGTCATCAAAAAATTGGTGAAAAAAAATATTTTGCCTAGAAACATTTTGGTGTAGCAGGAGCATAGCTTGTCAACCAAGGTAACTCTGGAGCATCAAGAAACTTGATTGGAAGAGGATTTGTGCAATCCTGGAAAAATGGGTTTCAGGCCAGAAAAACGATGACCCCGGGGTCATCAAAAAATTGGTGAAAAAAAATATTTTGCCTAGAAACATTTTGGTGTAGCAGGAGCATAGCTTGTAACCCAAGGAAACTCTGGAGCATCAAGAAAGTTGATTGGGAGAGGATTTGTGCGATCCTGGAAAAATGGTTTTCAGGCCAGAAAAAAGATGACCCCGGGGTCATCAAAAAATTGGTGAAAAAAAATATTTTGCCTAGAAACATTTCGGTGTAGCGGGAGCATAGCTTGTAACCCAAGGAAATTCTGGAGCATCAAGAAACTTGATTGGGAGAAGATTTGTGCGATCCTGGAAAAATGGGTTTCAGGCCAGAGAAAAGATGACCCCGGGGTCATCAAAAAATTGGTGAAAAAAAATATTTTGCCTAGAAACATTTTGGTGTAGCAGGAGCATTGCTTGTCAATCAAGGTACCTCTGGAGCATCAAGAAACTTGATTGGAAGAGGATTTGTGCGATCCTGGAAAAATGGGTTTCAGGACAGAAAAACCATGACCCCGGGGTCATCAAAAATTTTGGTGGGAAAAAAATATTTTGCCTAGAAACATTTTGGAGTAGCAGGAGCATTGCTTGTCAACCAAGGTACTTCTGGAACATCAAGAAACTTGATTGGAAGAGGATTTGTGCGATTCTGGAAAAATGGGTTTCAGGCCAGAAAAACGATGACCCCGGGGTCATCAAAAATTTTGGTGGGAAAAAAATATTTTGCCTAGAAACATTTTGGAGTAGCAGGAGCATTGCTTGTCAACCAAGGTAACTCTGGAGCATCAAGAAACTTGATTGGGAGAAGATTTGTGCGATCCTGGAAAAATGGGTTTCAGGCCAGAAGAACGATGACCCCGGGGTCATCAATAAATTGGTGAAAAAAATATTTTGCCTAGAAACATTTTGGAGTAGCAGGAGCATAGCTTGTAACCCATGGATATTCTGGAGCATCAAGAAACTTGATTGGGAGAGGATTTGTGCAATCCTGGAAAAATGGGTTTCAGGCCAGAAAAACGATGACCCCGGGGTCATCAAAAAATTGGTGAAAAAAAATATTTTTCCTAGAAACATTTTGGTGTAGCAGGAGCATAGCTTGTCAACCAAGGTAACTCTGGAGCATCAAGAAACTTGATTGGAAGAGGATTTGTGCGATCCTGGAAAAATGGGTTTCAGGCCAGAAAAACGATGACCCCGGGGTCATCAAAAAATTGGTGAAAAAAAATATTTTGCCTAGAAACATTTTGGTGTAGCAGGAGCATTGTTTGTCCCCAAGGAAACTCTGGAGCATCAAGAAAGTTGATTGGAAGAGGATTTGTGCGATCCTGGAAAAATGGGTTTCAGGCCAGAAAAACCATGACCCCGGTGTCATCAAAAATTTTTGTGGAAAAAATAAATTTTCCCTAGAAACATTTTGGATTAGCAGGAGCATTGCTTGTCAACCAAGGTAACTCTGGAGCATCAAGAAACTTGATTGGAAGAGGATTTGTTCGATCCTGGAAAAATGGGTTTCAGGCCAGAAAAACGATGACCCCGGGGTCATCAAAAATTTTGGTGGGAAAAAAATATTTTGCCTAGAAACATTTTGGAGTAGCAGGAGCATTGCTTGTCAACCAAGGTACCTCTGGAGCATCAAGAAACTTGATTGGAAGAGGATTTGTGCGATTCTGGAAAAATGGGTTTCAGGCCAGAAAAACGATGACCCCGGGGTCATCAAAAATTTTGGTGGGAAAAAAATATTTTGCCTAGAAACATTTTGGAGTAGCAGGAGCATTGCTTGTCAACCAAGGTAACTCTGGAGCATCAAGAAACTTGATTGGGAGAGGATTTGTGCGATCCTGGAAAAATGGGTTTCAGGCCAGAAAAACGATGACCCCGGGGTCATCAATAAATTGGTGAAAGAAAGTATTTTGCCTAGAAACATCTTGGTGTAGCAGGAGCATAGCTTGTCACCCAAGGAAACTCTGGAGCATCAAGAAACTTGATTGGGAGAGGATTTGTGCGATCCTGGAAAAATGGGTTTCAGGCCAGAAAAACGATGACCCCGGGGTCATCAAAAATTTTGGTGGGAAAAAAATATTTTTCCTAGAAACATTTTGGTGTAGCAGGAGCATAGCTTGTCAACCAAGGTAACTCTGGAGCATCAAGAAACTTGATTGGAAGAGGATTTGTGCGATCCTGGAAAAATGGGTTTCAGGCCAGAAAAACGATGACCCCGGGGTCATCAAAAAATTGGTGAAAAAAAATATTTTGCCTAGAAACATTTTGGTGTAGCAGGAGCATTGCTTGTCACCCAAGGTAACTCTGGAGCATCAAGAAATTTGATTGGGAGAGGATTTGTGCGATCCTGGAAAAATGGGTTTCAGGCCAGAAAAACCATGACCCCGGGGTCATCAAAAATTTTGGTGGAAAAAAAAAAATTTGCCTAGAAACATTTTGGAGTAGCAGGAGCATAGCTTGTCACCCAAGGAAACTCTGGAGCATCAAGAAAGTTGATTGGGAGAGGATTTGTGCGATCCTGGAAAAATGGGTTTCAGGCCAGAAAAACGATGACCCCGGGGTCATCAAAAATTTTGGTGGGAAAAAAATATTTTGCCTAGAAACATTTTGGAGTAGCAGGAGCATTGCTTGTCAACCAAGGTACCTCTGGAGCATGAAGAAACTTGATTGGAAGAGGATTTGTGCGATTCTGGAAAAATGGGTTTCAGGCCAGAAAAACGATGACCCCGGGGTCATCAAAAAATTGGTGAAAAAAAATATCTTGCCTAGAAACATTTTGGTGTAGAAGGAGCATTGCTTGTCACCCAAGGAAACTCTGGAGCATCAAGAAAGTTGATTGGGAGAGGATTTGTGCGATCCTGGAAAAATGGGTTTTAGGCCAGAAAAACCATGACCCCGGGGTCATCAAAAATTTTGGTGGAAAAAAAATATTTTGCCTAGCAACATTTTGGTGTAGCAGGAGCATTGTTTGTCACCCAAGGAAACTCTGGAGCATCAAGAAAGTAGATTGGGAGAGGATTTGTGCATTCCTGGAAAAATGGGTTTCAGGCCAGAAAAACCATGACCCCGGGGTCATCAAAAATTTTGGTGGAAAAAATATATTTTCCCTAGAAATATTTAGGAGTAGCAGGAGCATTGCTTGTCAACCAAGGTAACTCTGGAGCATCAAGAAAGTTGATTGGGAGAGGATTTGTGCGATCCTGGAAAAATGGGTTTCAGGCCAGAAAAACGATGACCCCGGGGTCATCAAAAAATTGGTGAAAAAAAATATTTTGCCTAGAAACATTTTGGTGTAGCAGGAGCATTGTTTGTCACCCAAGGAAACTCTGGAGCATCAAGAAAGTTGATTGGAAGAGGATTTGTTCGATCCTGGAAAAATGGGTTTCAGGCCAGAAAAACCATGACCCCGGGGTCATCAAAAATTTTGGTGGAAAAAATTTATTTTCCCTAGAAACATTTTGGAGTAGCAGGAGCATTGCTTGTCAACCAAGGTAACTCTGGAGCATCAAGAAACTTGATTGGAAGAGGATTTGTTCGATCCTGGAAAAATGGGTTTCAGGCCAGAAAAACGATGACCCCGGGGTCATCAAAAATTTTGGTGGGAAAAAAATATTTTGCCTAGCAACATTTTGGTGTAGCAGGAGCATTGTTTGTCACCCAAGGAAACTCTGGAGCATCAAGAAAGTTGATTGGGAGAGGATTTGTGCGATCCTGGAAAAATGGGTTTCAGGCCAGAAAAACGATGACCCTGGGGTCATCAAAAAATTGGTGAAAAAAAATATTTTTCCTAGAAACATTTTGGTGTAGCAGGAGCATAGCTTGTCAACCAAGGTAACTCTGGAGCATCAAGAAACTTGATTGGAAGAGGATTTGTGCAATCCTGGAAAAATGGGTTTCAGGCCAGAAAAACGATGACCCCGGGGTCATCAAAAAATTGGTGAAAAAAAATATTTTGCCTAGAAACATTTTGGTGTAGCAGGAGCATAGCTTGTCACCCAAGGAAACTCTGGAGCATTAAGAAATTTGATTGGGAGAGGATTAGTGCGATCCTGGAAAAATGGGTTTTAGGCCAGAAAAACCATGACCCCGGGGTCATGAAACAATATGTGAAAAAAAATATTTTGCCTAGCAACATTTTGGTGTAGCAGGAGCATTGTTTGTCACCCAAGGAAACTCTGGAGCATCAAGAAAGTTGATTGGGAGAGGATTTGTGCATTCCTGGAAAAATGGGTTTCAGGCCAGAAAAACCATGACCCCGGGGTCATCAAAAATTTTGGTGGAAAAAATATATTTTCCCTAGAAACATTTTGGAGTAGCAGGAGCATTGCTTGTCAACCAAGGTAACTCTGGAGCATCAAGAAACTTGATTGGGAGAGGATTTGTGCGATCCTGGAAAAATGGGTTTCAGGCCAGAAAAACGATGACCCCGGGGTCATCAATAAATTGGTGAAAGAAAGTATTTTGCCTAGAAACATTTTGGTGTAGCAGGAGCATAGCTTGTCACCCAAGGAAACTCTGGAGCATCAAGAAAGATGATTGGGAGATGATTTGTGCGATCCTGAAAAAATAGGTTTCAGGCCAGAAAAACGATGACCCCGGGGTCATCAAAAAATTGGTGAAAAAAAATATTTTGCCTAGAAACATTTTGGTGTAGCAGGAGCATTGCTTGTCACCCAAGGAAACTCTGGAGCATCAAGAAATTTGATTGGGAGAGGATTAGTGCGATCCTGGAAAAATGGGTTTTAGGCCAGAAAAACCATGACCCCGGGGTCATGAAACAATATGTGAAAAAAAATATTTTGCCTAGCAACATTTTGGTGTAGCAGGAGCATTGTTTGTCACCCAAGGAAACTCTGGAGCATCAAGAACGTTGATTGGGAGAGGATTTGTGCATTCCTGGGAAAATGGGTTTCAGGCCAGAAAAACCATGACCACGGGGTCATCAAAAATTTTGGTGGAAAAAATATATTTTCCCTAGAAACATTTCGGAGTAGCAGGAGCATTGCTTGTCAACCAAGGTAACTCTGGAGCATCAAGAAACTTGATTGGGAGAGGATTTGTGCGATCCTGGAAAAATGGGTTTCAGGCCAGAAAAACCATGACCCCGGGGTCATCAAAAAATTGGTGAAAGAAAATATTTTGCCTAGAAACTTTTTGGTGTAGCAGGAGCATAGCTTGTCACCCAAGGAAACTCTGGAGCATCAAGAAAGTTGATTGGGAGAGGATTTGTGCGATCCTGGAAAAATGGGTTTCAGGCCAGAAAAACGATGACCCCGGGGTCATCAAAAAATTGGTGAAAAAAAATATTTTGCCTAGAAACATTTTGGTGTAGTAGGAGCATTGTTAGTCACCCAAGGAAACTCTGGAGCATCAAGAAAGTTGATTGGAAGAGGATTTGTGGGATCCTGGAAAAATGGGTTTCAGGCCAGAAAAACCATGACCCCGTGGTCATCAAAAATTTTGGTGGAAAAAATTTATTTTCCCTAGAAACATTTTGGAGTAGCAGGAGCATTGCTTGTCAACCAAGGTAACTCTGGAGCATCAAGAAACTTGATTGGAAGAGGATTTGTTCGATCCTGGAAAAATGGGTTTCAGGCCAGAAAAACGATGACCCCGGGATCATCAAAAATTTTGGTGGGAAAAAAATATTTTGCCTAGAAACATTTTGGAGTAGCAGGAGCATTGCTTGTCAACCAAGGTACCTCTGGAGCATCAAGAAACTTGATTGGAAGAGGATTTGTGCGATTCTGGAAAAATGGGTTTCAGGCCAGAAAAACGATGATCCCGGGGTCATCAAAAATTTTGGTGGGAAAAAAATATTTTGCCTAGAATCATTTTGGAGTAGCAGGAGCATTGCTTGTCAACCAAGGTAACTCTGGAGCATCAAGAAACTTGATTGGGAGAGGATTTGTGCGATCCTGGAAAAATGGGTTTCAGGCCAGAAAAACGATGACCCCGGGGTCATCAATAAATTGGTGAAAAAAATATTTTGCCTAGAAACATTTTGGTGTAGCAGGAGCATTGCTTGTCACCTAAGGAAACACTGGAGCATCAAGAAATTTGATTGGGAGAGGATTAGTGCGATCCTGGAAAAATGGGTTTTAGGCCAGAAAAACCATGACCCCGGGGTCATGAAACAATATGTGAAAAAAAATATTTTGCCTAGCAACATTTTGGTGTAGCAGGAGCATTGTTTGTCACCCAAGGAAACTCTGGAGCATCAAGAAAGTTGATTGGGAGAGGATTTGTGCATTCCTGGAAAAATGGATTTCAGGCCAGAAAAACCATGACCCCGGGGTCATCAAAAAATTGGTGAAAAAAAATATTTTGCCTAGAAACATTTTGGTGTAGCAGGAGCATTGTTTGTCACCCAAGGAAACTCTGGAGCATCAAGAAAGTTGATTGGAAGAGGATTTGTGTGATCCTGGAAAAATGGGTTTCAGGCCAGAAAAACCATGACCCCGGGGTCATCAAAAATTTTTGTGGAAAAAATATATTTTCCCTAGAAACATTTTGGAGTAGCAGGAGCATTGCTTGTCAACCAAGGTAACTCTGGAGCATCAAGAAACTTGATTGGGAGAGAATTTGTGCGATCCTGGAAAAATGGGTACAGGCCAGAAAAACGATGACCCCGGGGTCATCAAAAAATTGTTGAAAGAAAATATTTTGCCTAGAAACATTTTGGTGTAGCAGGAGCATAGCTTGTCACCCAAGGAAACTCTGAAGCATCAAGAAAGTTGATTGGGAGAGGATTTGTGCGATCCTGGAAAAATGGGTTTCAGGCCAGAAAAACGATGACCCCGGGGTCATCAAAAAATTGGTGAAAAAAAATATCTTGCCTAGAAACATTTTGGTGTAGAAGGAGCATTGCTTGTCACCCAAGGAAACTCTGGAGCATCAAGAAAGTTGATTGGGAGAGGATTTGTGCGATCCTGGAAAAATGGGTTTTAGGCCAGAAAAACCATGACCCCGGGGTCATCAAAAATTTTGGTGGAAAAAAAATATTTTGCCTAGCAACATTTTGGTGTAGCAGGAGCATTGTTTGTCACCCAAGGAAACTCTGGAGCATCAAGAAAGTAGATTGGGAGAGGATTTGTGCATTCCTGGAAAAATGGGTTTCAGGCCAGAAAAACCATGACCCCGGGGTCATCAAAAATTTTGGTGGAAAAAATATATTTTCCCTAGAAATATTTAGGAGTAGCAGGAGCATTGCTTGTCAACCAAGGTAACTCTGGAGCATCAAGAAAGTTGATTGGGAGAGGATTTGTGCGATCCTGGAAAAATGGGTTTCAGGCCAGAAAAACGATGACCCCGGGGTCATCAAAAAATTGGTGAAAAAAAATATTTTGCCTAGAAACATTTTGGTGTAGCAGGAGCATTGTTTGTCACCCAAGGAAACTCTGGAGCATCAAGAAAGTTGATTGGAAGAGGATTTGTTCGATCCTGGAAAAATGGGTTTCAGGCCAGAAAAACCATGACCCCGGGGTCATCAAAAATTTTGGTGGAAAAAATTTATTTTCCCTAGAAACATTTTGGAGTAGCAGGAGCATTGCTTGTCAACCAAGGTAACTCTGGAGCATCAAGAAACTTGATTGGAAGAGGATTTGTTCGATCCTGGAAAAATGGGTTTCAGGCCAGAAAAACGATGACCCCGGGGTCATCAAAAATTTTGGTGGGAAAAAAATATTTTGCCTAGCAACATTTTGGTGTAGCAGGAGCATTGTTTGTCACCCAAGGAAACTCTGGAGCATCAAGAAAGTTGATTGGGAGAGGATTTGTGCGATCCTGGAAAAATGGGTTTCAGGCCAGAAAAACGATGACCCTGGGGTCATCAAAAAATTGGTGAAAAAAAATATTTTTCCTAGAAACATTTTGGTGTAGCAGGAGCATAGCTTGTCAACCAAGGTAACTCTGGAGCATCAAGAAACTTGATTGGAAGAGGATTTGTGCAATCCTGGAAAAATGGGTTTCAGGCCAGAAAAACGATGACCCCGGGGTCATCAAAAAATTGGTGAAAAAAAATATTTTGCCTAGAAACATTTTGGTGTAGCAGGAGCATAGCTTGTCACCCAAGGAAACTCTGGAGCATTAAGAAATTTGATTGGGAGAGGATTAGTGCGATCCTGGAAAAATGGGTTTTAGGCCAGAAAAACCATGACCCCGGGGTCATGAAACAATATGTGAAAAAAAATATTTTGCCTAGCAACATTTTGGTGTAGCAGGAGCATTGTTTGTCACCCAAGGAAACTCTGGAGCATCAAGAAAGTTGATTGGGAGAGGATTTGTGCATTCCTGGAAAAATGGGTTTCAGGCCAGAAAAACCATGACCCCGGGGTCATCAAAAATTTTGGTGGAAAAAATATATTTTCCCTAGAAACATTTTGGAGTAGCAGGAGCATTGCTTGTCAACCAAGGTAACTCTGGAGCATCAAGAAACTTGATTGGGAGAGGATTTGTGCGATCCTGGAAAAATGGGTTTCAGGCCAGAAAAACGATGACCCCGGGGTCATCAATAAATTGGTGAAAGAAAGTATTTTGCCTAGAAACATTTTGGTGTAGCAGGAGCATAGCTTGTCACCCAAGGAAACTCTGGAGCATCAAGAAAGATGATTGGGAGATGATTTGTGCGATCCTGAAAAAATAGGTTTCAGGCCAGAAAAACGATGACCCCGGGGTCATCAAAAAATTGGTGAAAAAAAATATTTTGCCTAGAAACATTTTGGTGTAGCAGGAGCATTGCTTGTCACCCAAGGAAACTCTGGAGCATCAAGAAATTTGATTGGGAGAGGATTAGTGCGATCCTGGAAAAATGGGTTTTAGGCCAGAAAAACCATGACCCCGGGGTCATGAAACAATATGTGAAAAAAAATATTTTGCCTAGCAACATTTTGGTGTAGCAGGAGCATTGTTTGTCACCCAAGGAAACTCTGGAGCATCAAGAACGTTGATTGGGAGAGGATTTGTGCATTCCTGGGAAAATGGGTTTCAGGCCAGAAAAACCATGACCACGGGGTCATCAAAAATTTTGGTGGAAAAAATATATTTTCCCTAGAAACATTTCGGAGTAGCAGGAGCATTGCTTGTCAACCAAGGTAACTCTGGAGCATCAAGAAACTTGATTGGGAGAGGATTTGTGCGATCCTGGAAAAATGGGTTTCAGGCCAGAAAAACCATGACCCCGGGGTCATCAAAAAATTGGTGAAAGAAAATATTTTGCCTAGAAACTTTTTGGTGTAGCAGGAGCATAGCTTGTCACCCAAGGAAACTCTGGAGCATCAAGAAAGTTGATTGGGAGAGGATTTGTGCGATCCTGGAAAAATGGGTTTCAGGCCAGAAAAACGATGACCCCGGGGTCATCAAAAAATTGGTGAAAAAAAATATTTTGCCTAGAAACATTTTGGTGTAGTAGGAGCATTGTTAGTCACCCAAGGAAACTCTGGAGCATCAAGAAAGTTGATTGGAAGAGGATTTGTGGGATCCTGGAAAAATGGGTTTCAGGCCAGAAAAACCATGACCCCGTGGTCATCAAAAATTTTGGTGGAAAAAATTTATTTTCCCTAGAAACATTTTGGAGTAGCAGGAGCATTGCTTGTCAACCAAGGTAACTCTGGAGCATCAAGAAACTTGATTGGAAGAGGATTTGTTCGATCCTGGAAAAATGGGTTTCAGGCCAGAAAAACGATGACCCCGGGATCATCAAAAATTTTGGTGGGAAAAAAATATTTTGCCTAGAAACATTTTGGAGTAGCAGGAGCATTGCTTGTCAACCAAGGTACCTCTGGAGCATCAAGAAACTTGATTGGAAGAGGATTTGTGCGATTCTGGAAAAATGGGTTTCAGGCCAGAAAAACGATGATCCCGGGGTCATCAAAAATTTTGGTGGGAAAAAAATATTTTGCCTAGAATCA
Organism: Tiliqua scincoides; assembly: GCF_035046505.1. Taxonomy (NCBI): domain Eukaryota; kingdom Metazoa; phylum Chordata; class Lepidosauria; order Squamata; family Scincidae; genus Tiliqua; species Tiliqua scincoides. Next base: position 137,640 of record NW_027101347.1, read on the forward strand.
TTTTGGAGTAGCAGGAGCATTGCTTGTCAACCAAGGTAACTCTGGAGCATCAAGAAACTTGATTGGGAGAGGATTTGTGCGATCCTGGAAAAATGGGTTTCAGGCCAGAAAAACGATGACCCCGGGGTCATCAATAAATTGGTGAAAAAAATATTTTGCCTAGAAACATTTTGGTGTAGCAGGAGCATTGCTTGTCACCTAAGGAAACACTGGAGCATCAAGAAATTTGATTGGGAGAGGATTAGTGCGATCCTGGAAAAATGGGTTTTAGGCCAGAAAAACCATGACCCCGGGGTCATGAAACAATATGTGAAAAAAAATATTTTGCCTAGCAACATTTTGGTGTAGCAGGAGCATTGTTTGTCACCCAAGGAAACTCTGGAGCATCAAGAAAGTTGATTGGGAGAGGATTTGTGCATTCCTGGAAAAATGGATTTCAGGCCAGAAAAACCATGACCCCGGGGTCATCAAAAAATTGGTGAAAAAAAATATTTTGCCTAGAAACATTTTGGTGTAGCAGGAGCATTGTTTGTCACCCAAGGAAACTCTGGAGCATCAAGAAAGTTGATTGGAAGAGGATTTGTGTGATCCTGGAAAAATGGGTTTCAGGCCAGAAAAACCATGACCCCGGGGTCATCAAAAATTTTTGTGGAAAAAATATATTTTCCCTAGAAACATTTTGGAGTAGCAGGAGCATTGCTTGTCAACCAAGGTAACTCTGGAGCATCAAGAAACTTGATTGGGAGAGAATTTGTGCGATCCTGGAAAAATGGGTACAGGCCAGAAAAACGATGACCCCGGGGTCATCAAAAAATTGTTGAAAGAAAATATTTTGCCTAGAAACATTTTGGTGTAGCAGGAGCATAGCTTGTCACCCAAGGAAACTCTGAAGCATCAAGAAAGTTGATTGGGAGAGGATTTGTGCGATCCTGGAAAAATGGGTTTCAGGCCAGAAAAACGATGACCCCGGGGTCATCAAAAAATTGGTGAAAAAAAATATCTTGCCTAGAAACATTTTGGTGTAGAAGGAGCATTGCTTGTCACCCAAGGAAACTCTGGAGCATCAAGAAAGTTGATTGGGAGAGGATTTGTGCGATCCTGGAAAAATGGGTTTTAGGCCAGAAAAACCATGACCCCGGGGTCATCAAAAATTTTGGTGGAAAAAAAATATTTTGCCTAGCAACATTTTGGTGTAGCAGGAGCATTGTTTGTCACCCAAGGAAACTCTGGAGCATCAAGAAAGTAGATTGGGAGAGGATTTGTGCATTCCTGGAAAAATGGGTTTCAGGCCAGAAAAACCATGACCCCGGGGTCATCAAAAATTTTGGTGGAAAAAATATATTTTCCCTAGAAATATTTAGGAGTAGCAGGAGCATTGCTTGTCAACCAAGGTAACTCTGGAGCATCAAGAAAGTTGATTGGGAGAGGATTTGTGCGATCCTGGAAAAATGGGTTTCAGGCCAGAAAAACGATGACCCCGGGGTCATCAAAAAATTGGTGAAAAAAAATATTTTGCCTAGAAACATTTTGGTGTAGCAGGAGCATTGTTTGTCACCCAAGGAAACTCTGGAGCATCAAGAAAGTTGATTGGAAGAGGATTTGTTCGATCCTGGAAAAATGGGTTTCAGGCCAGAAAAACCATGACCCCGGGGTCATCAAAAATTTTGGTGGAAAAAATTTATTTTCCCTAGAAACATTTTGGAGTAGCAGGAGCATTGCTTGTCAACCAAGGTAACTCTGGAGCATCAAGAAACTTGATTGGAAGAGGATTTGTTCGATCCTGGAAAAATGGGTTTCAGGCCCGAAAAACGATGACCCCGGGGTCATCAAAAATTTTGGTGGGAAAAAAATATTTTGCCTAGAAACATTTTGGAGTAGCAGGAGCATTGCTTGTCAACCAAGGTACCTCTGGAGCATCAAGAAACTTGATTGGAAGGGGATTTGTGCGATTCTGGAAAAATGGGTTTCAGGCCAGAAAAACCATGACCCCGGGGTCATCAAAAAATTGTTGAAAAAAAATATTTTGCCTAGAAACATTTTGGTGTAGCAGGAGCATAGCTTGTCAACCAAGGTAACTCTGGAGCATCAAGAAACTTGATTGGGAGACGATTTGTGCGATCCTGGAAAAATGGGTTTCAGGCAAGAAAAACGATGACCCCGGGGTCATCAAAAATTTTGGTGGAAAAAAAATATTTTGCCTAGCAACATTTTGGTGTAGCAGGAGCATAGTTTGTCACCCAAGGAAAATCTGGAGCATCAAGAAACTTGATTGGAAGAGGATTTGTGCGATCCTGGAAAAATGGGTTTCAGGCCAGAAAAACCATGACCCCGGGGTCATCAAAAATTTTTGTGGAAAAAATATATTTTCCCTAGAAATATTTTGGAGTAGCAGGAGCATTGCTTGTCAACTATGGTAACTCTGGAGCATCAAGAAACTTGATTGGGAGAGGATTTGTGCGATCCTGGAATAATTGGTTTCAGGCCAGAAAAACGATGACCCCGGGGTCATCAAAAAATTGGTGAAAAAAAATATTTTGCCTAGAAACATTTTGGTGTAGCAGGAGCATAGCATGTCACCCAAGGAAACTCTGGAGCATCAAGAAATTTGATTGGGAGAGGATTAATGCGATCCTGAAAAAATGGGTTTTAGGCCAGAAAAACGATGACCCCGGGGTCATCAAACAATTGGTGAAAAAAAATATTTTGCCTAGCAACATTTTGGTGTAGCAGGAGCATTGTTTGTCACCCAAGGAAACTCTGGAGCATCAAGAAAGTTGATTGGGAGAGGATTTGTGCATTCCTGAAAAAATGGGTTTCAGGCCAGAAAAACCATGACCCCGGGGTCATCAAAAATTTTGGTGGAAAAAATATATTTTCCCTAGAAACATTTTGGAGTAGCAGGAGCATTGCTTGTCAACGAAGGTAACTCTGGAGCATCAAGAAACTTGATTGGAAGAGGATTTGTGCGATCCTGGAAAAATGGATTTCAGGCCAGAAAAACCATGACCCCGGGGTCATTAAAAAATTGGTGAAAGAAAATATTTTGCCTAGAAACTTTTTGGTGTAGCAGGAGCAAAGCTTGTCACCCAAGGCAACTCTGGAGCATCAAGAAAGTTGATTGGGAGAGGATTTGTGCGATCCTGTAAAAATGGGTTTCAGGCCAGAAAAACGATGACCCCGGGGTCATCAAAAAATTGGTGAAAAAAAATATTTTGCCTAGAAACATTTTGGTGTAGCAGGAGCATTGCTTCTCACCCAAGGAAACTCTGGAGCATCAAGAAACTTGATTGGGAGAGGATTTGTGCGATCCTGGAAAAATCGGTTTCAGGCCAGAAAAACGATGACCCCGGGGTCATCAAAAAATTGGTGAAAAAAAATATTTTGCCTAGAATCATTTTGGTGTAGCAGGAGCATAGTTTGTTACCCAAGGAAATTCTGGAGCATCAAGAAATTTGATTGGGAGAGGATTAGTGCGATCCTGAAAAAATGGGTTTTAGGCCAGAAAAACCATGACCCCGGGGTCATCAAACAATTGGTGAAAAAAAATATTTTGCCTAGAAACATTTTGGTGTAGCAGGAGCATTGCTTCTCACCCAAGGAAACTCTGGAGCATCAAGAAACTTGATTGGGAGAGGATTTGTGCGATCCTGGAATAATTGGTTTCAGGCCAGAAAAACGATGACCCCGGGGTCATCAAAAAATTGGTGAAAAAAAATATTTTGCCTAGAAACATTTTGGTGTAGCAGGAGCATAGCTTGTCACCCAAGGAAACTCTGGAGCATCAAGAAATTTGATTGGGAGAGGATTAATGCGATCCTGAAAAAATGGGTTTTAGGCCAGAAAAACCATGACCCCGGGGTCATCAAACAATTGGTGAAAAAAAATATTTTGCCTAGCAACATTTTGGTGTAGCAGGAGCATTGTTTGTCACCCAAGGAAACTCTGGAGCATCAAGAAAGTTGATTGGGAGAGGATTTGTGCATTCCTGGAAAAATGGGTTTCAGGCCAGAAAAACCATGACCCCGGGGTCATCAAAAATTTTGGTGGAAAAAATATATTTTCCCTAGAAACATTTTGGAGTAGCAGGAGCATTGCTTGTCAACCAAGGTAACTCTGGAGCATCAAGAAACTTGATTGGGAGAGGATTTGTGCGATCCTGGAAAAATGGGTTTCAGGCCAGAAAAACCATGACCCCGGGGTCATCAAAAAATTGGTGAAAGAAAATATTTTGCCTAGAAACTTTTTGGTGTAGCAGGAGCAAATCTTGTCACCCAAGGCAACTCTGGAGCATCAAGAAAGTTGATTGGGAGAGGATTTGTGCGATCCTGGAAAAATGGGTTTCAGGCCAGAAAAACGATGACCCCGGGGTCATCAAAAAATTGGTGAAAAAAAATATTTTGCCTAGAAACATTTTGGTGTAGCAGGAGCATAGTTTGTTACCCAAGGAAACTCTGGAGCATCAAGAAATTTGATTGGGAGAGGATTAGTGCGATCCTGAAAAAATGGGTTTTAGGCCAGAAAAACCATGACCCCGGGGTCATCAAACAATTGGTGAAAAAAATATTTTGCCTAGAAACATTTTGGTGTAGCAGGAGCATTGCTTCTCACCCAAGGAAACTCTGGAGCATCAAGAAAGTTTATTGGGAGAGGATTTGTGCGATCCTGGAAAAATGGGTTTTAGGCCAGAAAAACCATGACCCCGGGGTTATCAAAAATTTTGGTGGGAAAAAAATATTTTGCCTAGAAACATTTTGGAGTAGCAGGAGCATTGCTTGTCAACCAAGGTACCTCTGGAGCATCAAGAAACTTGATTGGAAGAGGATTTGTGCGATCCTGGAAAAATGGGTTTCAGGCCAGAAAAACCATGACCCCGGGGTCATCAAAAATTTTGGTGGGAAAAAAATATTTTGCCTAGAAACATTATGGAGTAGCAGGAGCATTGCTTGTCAACCAAGGTAACTCTGGAGCATCAAGAAACTTGATTGGGAGAGGATTTGTGCGATCCTGGAAAAATGGGTTTCAGGCCAGGAAAACGATGACCCCGGGGTCATCAAAAAATTGGTGAAAAAAAATATTTTGCCTAGAAACATTTTGGTTTAGCAGGAGCATTGCTTGTCACCCAAGGAAACTCTGGAGCATCAAGAAAGTTGATTGGGAGAGGATTTGTGCGATCCTGGAAAAATGGGTTTTAGGCCAAAAAAAACCATGACCCCGGGGTCTTCAAAAATTTTGGTGGAAAAAAAATATTTTGCCTAGCAACATCTTGGAGTAGCAGGAGCATTGCTTGTCAACCAAGGAAACTCTGGAGCATCAAGAAAGTTGATTGGGAGAGGATTTGTGCAATCCTGGAAAAATGGGTTTCAGGCCAGAAAAACGATGACACCGGGGTCATCAAAAAATTGGTGAAAAAAAATATTTTGCCTAGAAACATTTTGGTGTAGCAGGAGCATTGCTTGTCACCCAAGGAAACTCTGGAGCATCAAGAAACTTGATTGGGAGAGGATTTGTGCGATCCTGGAAAAATGGGTTTCAGGCCAGAAAAACCATGACCCCGGGGTCATCAAAAAATTGGTGAAAGAAAATATTTTGCCTAGAAACTTTTTGGTGTAGCAGGAGCAAAGCTTGTCACCCAAGGCAACTCTGGAGCATCAAGAAAGTTGATTGGGAGAGGATTTGTGCGATCCTGGAAAAATGGGTTTCAGGCCAGAAAAACGATGACCCCGGGGTCATCAATAAATTGGTCAAAGAAAGTATTTTGCCTAGAAACATTTTGGTGTAGCAGGAGCATAGCTTGTCACCCAAGGAAACTCTGGAGCATCAAGAAAGTTGATTGGGAGAGGATTTGTGCGATCCTGGAAAAATAGGTTTCAGGCCAGAAAAACGATGACCCCGGGGTCATCAAAAAATTGGTGAAAAAAAATATTTTGCCTAGAAACATTTTGGTGTAGCAGGAACATTGCTTGTCACCCAAGGAAACTCTGGAGCATCAAGAAACTTGATTGGAAGAGGATTTGTGCATTCCTGGAAAAATGGGTTTCAGGCCAGAATAACCATGACCCCGGGGTCATCAAAAATTTTTGTGGAAAAAATATATTTTGCCTAGAAACATTTTGGTGTAGCAGGAGCATTGTTTGTCACCCAAGGAAACACTGGAGCATCAAGAAAGTTGATTGGGAGAGGATTTGTGCGATCCTGGAAAAATGGGTTTCAGGCCAGAAAAACCATGACCCCGGGGTCATCAAAAAATTGGTGAAAAATATATTTTGCCTAGAAACATTTTGGTGTAGCAGGAGCATTGCTTGTCACCCAAGGAAACTCTGGAGCATCAAGAAACTTGATTGGGAGAGGATTTGTGCGATCCTGGAAAAATGGGTTTTAGGCCAGAAAAACGATGACCCCGGGGTCATCAAAAATTTTGGTGGAAAAAAAATATTTTGCCTAGCAACATCTTGGAGTAGCAGGAGCATTGCTTGTCAACCAAGGAAACTCTGGAGCATCAAGAAAGTTGATTGGGAGAGGATTTGTGCAATCCTGGATATTTTGCCTAGAAACATTTTGGTGTAGCAGGAGCATAGCTTATCACCCAAGGAAACTCTGGAGCATCAAGAAATTTGATTGGAAGAGGATTAGTGCGATCCTGGAAAAATGGGTTTTAGGCCAGAAAAACCATGACCCCGGGGTCATCAAACAATTGGTGAAAAAAAATATTTTGCCTAGCAACATTTTGGTGTAGCAGGAGCATTGTTTGTCACCCAAGGAAACTCTGGAGCATCAAGAAAGTTGATTGGGAGAGGATTTGTGCATTCCTGGAAAAATGGGTTTCAGGCCAGAAAAACCATGACCCCGGGGTCATCAAAAATTTTGGTGGAAAAAATATATTTTCCCTAGAAACATTTTGGAGTAGCAGGAGAATTGCTTGTCAACCAAGGTAACTCTGGAGCATCAAGAAACTTGATTGGGAGAGGATTTGTGCGATCCTGGAAAAATGGGTTTCAAGCCAGAAAAACCATGACCCGGGGGTCATCAAAAAATTGGTGAAAGAAAATATTTTGCCTAGAAACATTTTGGTGTAGCAGGAGCATAGCTTGTCACCCAAGGAAACTCTGGAGCATCAAGAAACTTGATTGGGAGAGGATTTGTGCGATCCTGGAAAAATGGGTTTCAGGCCAGAAAAACGATGACCCCGGGGTCATCAAAAATTTGGTGAAAAAAAATATTTTGCCTAGAAACATTTTGGTGTAGCAGGAGCATTGCTTGTCACCCAAGGAAACTCTGGAGCATCAAGAAAGTTTATTGGGAGAGGATTTGTGCGATCCTGGAAAAATGGGTTTTAGGCCAGAAAAACCATGACCCCGGGGTTATCAAAAATTTTGGTGGAAAAAAAATATTTTGCCTAGAAACATTTTGGAGTAGCAGGAGCATTGCTTGTCAACCAAGGTACCTCTGGAGCATCAAGAAACTTGATTGGAAGAGGATTTGTGCGATCCTGGAAAAATGGGTTTCAGGCCAGAAAAACCATGACCCCGGGGTCAACAAAAATTTTGGTGGGAAAAAAATATTTTGCCTAGAATCATTATGGAGTAGCAGGAGCATTGCTTGTCAACCAAGGTAACTCTGGAGCATCAAGAAACTTGATTGGGAGAGGATTTGTGCGATCCTGGAAAAATGGGTTTCAGGCCAGAATAACCATGACCCCGGGGTCATCAAAAATTTTTGTGGAAAAAATATATTTTGCCTAGAAACATTTTGGTGTAGCAGGAGCATTGTTTGTCACCCAAGGAAACACTGGAGCATCAAGAAAGTTGATTGGGAGAGGATTTGTGCGATCCTGGAAAAATGGGTTTCAGGCCAGAAAAACCATGACCCCGGGGTCATCAAAAAATTGGTGAAAAATATATTTTGCCTAGAAACATTTTGGTGTAGCAGGAGCATTGCTTGTCACCCAAGGAAACTCTGGAGCATCAAGAAACTTGATTGGGAGAGGATTTGTGCGATCCTGGAAAAATGGGTTTTAGGCCAGAAAAACGATGACCCCGGGGTCATCAAAAATTTTGGTGGAAAAAAAATATTTTGCCTAGCAACATCTTGGAGTAGCAGGAGCATTGCTTGTCAACCAAGGAAACTCTGGAGCATCAAGAAAGTTGATTGGGAGAGGATTTGTGCAATCCTGGATATTTTGCCTAGAAACATTTTGGTGTAGCAGGAGCATAGCTTATCACCCAAGGAAACTCTGGAGCATCAAGAAATTTGATTGGAAGAGGATTAGTGCGATCCTGGAAAAATGGGTTTTAGGCCAGAAAAACCATGACCCCGGGGTCATCAAACAATTGGTGAAAAAAAATATTTTGCCTAGCAACATTTTGGTGTAGCAGGAGCATTGTTTGTCACCCAAGGAAACTCTGGAGCATCAAGAAAGTTGATTGGGAGAGGATTTGTGCATTCCTGGAAAAATGGGTTTCAGGCCAGAAAAACCATGACCCCGGGGTCATCAAAAATTTTGGTGGAAAAAATATATTTTCCCTAGAAACATTTTGGAGTAGCAGGAGAATTGCTTGTCAACCAAGGTAACTCTGGAGCATCAAGAAACTTGATTGGGAGAGGATTTGTGCGATCCTGGAAAAATGGGTTTCAGGCCAGAAAAACCATGACCCGGGGGTCATCAAAAAATTGGTGAAAGAAAATATTTTGCCTAGAAACATTTTGGTGTAGCAGGAGCATAGCTTGTCACCCAAGGAAACTCTGGAGCATCAAGAAACTTGATTGGGAGAGGATTTGTGCGATCCTGGAAAAATGGGTTTCAGGCCAGAAAAACGATGACCCCGGGGTCATCAAAAATTTGGTGAAAAAAAATATTTTGCCTAGAAACATTTTGGTGTAGCAGGAGCATTGCTTGTCACCCAAGGAAACTCTGGAGCATCAAGAAAGTTTATTGGGAGAGGATTTGTGCGATCCTGGAAAAATGGGTTTTAGGCCAGAAAAACCATGACCCCGGGGTTATCAAAAATTTTGGTGGAAAAAAAATATTTTGCCTAGAAACATTTTGGAGTAGCAGGAGCATTGCTTGTCAACCAAGGTACCTCTGGAGCATCAAGAAACTTGATTGGAAGAGGATTTGTGCGATCCTGGAAAAATGGGTTTCAGGCCAGAAAAACCATGACCCAGGGGTCAACAAAAATTTTGGTGGGAAAAAAATATTTTGCCTAGAATCATTATGGAGTAGCAGGAGCATTGCTTGTCAACCAAGGTAACTCTGGAGCATCAAGAAACTTGATTGGGAGAGGATTTGTGCGATCCTGGAAAAATGGGTTTCAGGCCAGGAAAACGATGACCCCGGGGTCATCAAAAAATTGGTGAAAGAAAATATTTTGCCTAGAAACTTTTTGGTGTAGCAGGAGCAAAGCTTGTCACCCAAGGCAACTCTGGAGCATCAAGAAAGTTGATTGGGAGAGGATTTCTGCGATCCTGGAAAAATGGGTTTCAGGCCAGAAAAACGATGACCCCGGGGTCATCAATAAATTGGTCAAAGAAAGTATTTTGCCTAGAAACATTTTGGTGTAGCAGGAGCATAGCTTGTCACCCAAGGAAACTCTGGAGCATCAAGAAAGTTGATTGGGAGAGGATTTGTGCGATCCTGGAAAAATAGGTTTCAGGCCAGAAAAACGATGACCCCGGGGTCATCAAAATTTGGTGAAAAAAAATATTTTGCCTAGAAACATTTTGGTGTAGCAGGAACATTGCTTGTCACCCAAGGAAACTATGGAGCATCAAGAAACTTGATTGGAAGAGGATTTGTGCATTCCTGGAAAAATGGGTTTCAGGCCAGAATAACCATGACCCCGGGGTCATCAAAAATTTTTGTGGAAAAAATATATTTTGCCTAGAAACATTTTGGTGTAGCAGGAGCATTGTTTGTCACCCAAGGAAACACTGGAGCATCAAGAAAGTTGATTGGGAGAGGATTTGTGCGATCCTGGAAAAATGGGTTTCAGGCCAGAAAAACCATGACCCCGGGGTCATCAAAAAATTGGTGAAAAATATATTTTGCCTAGAAACATTTTGGTGTAGCAGGAGCATTGCTTGTCACCCAAGGAAACTCTGGAGCATCAAGAAACTTGATTGGGAGAGGATTTGTGCGATCCTGGAAAAATGGGTTTTAGGCCAGAAAAACGATGACCCCGGGGTCATCAAAAATTTTGGTGGAAAAAAAATATTTTGCCTAGCAACATCTTGGAGTAGCAGGAGCATTGCTTGTCAACCAAGGAAACTCTGGAGCATCAAGAAAGTTGATTGGGAGAGGATTTGTGCAATCCTGGATATTTTGCCTAGAAACATTTTGGTGTAGCAGGAGCATAGCTTATCACCCAAGGAAACTCTGGAGCATCAAGAAATTTGATTGGAAGAGGATTAGTGCGATCCTGGAAAAATGGGTTTTAGGCCAGAAAAACCATGACCCCGGGGTCATCAAACAATTGGTGAAAAAAAATATTTTGCCTAGCAACATTTTGGTGTAGCAGGAGCATTGTTTGTCACCCAAGGAAACTCTGGAGCATCAAGAAAGTTGATTGGGAGAGGATTTGTGCATTCCTGGAAAAATGGGTTTCAGGCCAGAAAAACCATGACCCCGGGGTCATCAAAAATTTTGGTGGAAAAAATATATTTTCTCTAGAAACATTTTGGAGTAGCAGGAGAATTGCTTGTCAACCAAGGTAACTCTGGAGCATCAAGAAACTTGATTGGGAGAGGATTTGTGCGATCCTGGAAAAATGGGTTTCAGGCCAGAAAAACCATGACCCGGGGGTCATCAAAAAATTGGTGAAAGAAAATATTTTGCCTAGAAACATTTTGGTGTAGCAGGAGCATAGCTTGTCACCCAAGGAAACTCTGGAGCATCAAGAAACTTGATTGGGAGAGGATTTGTGCGATCCTGGAAAAATGGGTTTCAGGCCAGAAAAACGATGACCCCGGGGTCATCAAAAATTTGGTGAAAAAAAATATTTTGCCTAGAAACATTTTGGTGTAGCAGGAGCATTGCTTGTCACCCAAGGAAACTCTGGAGCATCAAGAAAGTTTATTGGGAGAGGATTTGTGCGATCCTGGAAAAATGGGTTTTAGGCCAGAAAAACCATGACCCCGGGGTTATCAAAAATTTTGGTGGAAAAAAAATATTTTGCCTAGAAACATTTTGGAGTAGCAGGAGCATTGCTTGTCAACCAAGGTACCTCTGGAGCATCAAGAAACTTGATTGGAAGAGGATTTGTGCGATCCTGGAAAAATGGGTTTCAGGCCAGAAAAACCATGACCCCGGGGTCAACAAAAATTTTGGTGGGAAAAAAATATTTTGCCTAGAATCATTATGGAGTAGCAGGAGCATTGCTTGTCAACCAAGGTAACTCTGGAGCATCAAGAAACTTGATTGGGTGAGGATTTGTGCGATCCTGGAAAAATGGGTTTCAGGCCAGGAAAACGATGACCCCGGGGTCATCAAAAAATTGGTGAAAGAAAATATTTTGCCTAGAAACATTTTGGTGTAGCAGGAGCATAGCTTGTCACCCAAGGAAACTCTGGAGCATCAAGAAAGTTGATTGGGAGAGGATTTGTGCGATCCTGGAAAAATGGGTTTCAGGCCAGAAAAACCATGACCCCGGGGTCATCAAAAAATTGGTGAAAAAATATATTTTGCCTAGAAACATTTTGGTGTAGCAGGAGCATTGCTTGTCACCCAAGGAAACTCTGGAGCATCAAGAAAGTTGATTGGGAGAGGATTTGTGCGATCCTGGAAAAATGGGTTTTAGGCCAAAAAAAACCATGACCCCGGGGTCATCAAAAATTTTGGTGGAAAAAAAATATTTTGCCTAGCAACATCTTGGAGTAGCAGGAGCATTGCTTGTCAACCAAGGAAACTCTGGAGCATCAAGAAAGTTGATTGGGAGAGGATTTGTGCAATCCTGGAAAAATGGGTTTCAGGCCAGAAAAACGATGACCCCGGGGTCATCAAAAAATTGGTGAAAAAAAATATTTTGCCTAGAAACATTTTGGTGTAGCAGGAGCATTGCTTGTCACCCAAGGAAACTCTGGAGCATCAAGAAACTTGATTGGGAGAGGATTTGTGCGATCGTGGAAAAATCGGTTTCAGGCCAGAAAAACGATGACCCCGGGGTCATCAAAAAATTGGTGAAAAAAAATATTTTGCCTAGAAACATTTTGGTGTAGCAGGAGCATAGCTTGTCACCCAAGGAAACTCTGGAGCATCAAGAAATTTGATTGGGAGAGGATTAGTGCGATCCTGGAAAAATGGGTTTTAGGCCAGAAAAACCATGACCCCGGGGTCATCAAAAAATTGGTGAAAAAAAATATTTTGCCTAGAAACATTTTGGTGTAGCAAGAGCATTGCTTGTCAATCAAGGTACCTCTGGAGCATCAAGAAAGTTGATTGGGAGAGGATTTGTGCGATCCTGGAAAAATGGGTTTCAGGCCTGAAAAACGATGACCCCGGGGTCATCAAAAAATTGGTGAAAAAAAATATTTTGCCTAGAAACATTTTGGTGTAGCAGGAGCATTGCTTGTCACCCAAGGAAAGTCTGGAGCATCAAGAAACATGATTGGGAGAGGATTTGTGCGATCCTGGAAAAATCGGTTTCAGGCCAGAAAAACGATGACCCCGGGGTCATCAAAAAATTGGTGAAAGAAAATATTTTGCCTAGAAAATTTTTGGTGTAGCAGGAGCAAAGCTTGTCACCCAAGGCAACTCTGGAGCATCAAGATAGTTGATTGGGAGAGGATTTGTGCGAACCTGGAAAAATGGGTTTCAGGCCTGAAAAACGATGACCCCGGGGTCATCAAAAAATTGGTGAAAAAAAATATTTTGCCTAGAAACATTTTGGTGTAGCAGGAGCATAGCTTGTCACCCAAGGAAACTCTGGAGCATCAAGAAATTTGATTGGGAGAGGATTAGTGCGATCCTGAAAAAATGTGTTTCAGGCGAGAAAAACGATGACCCCGGGGTCATCAAAAAATTGGTGAAAAAAAATATTTTGCCTAGAAACATTTTGGTGTAGCAGGAGCATTGTTTGTCACCCAAGGAAACTCTGGAGCATCAAGAAACTTGATTGGAAGAGGATTTGTGCGATCCTGGAAAAATGGGTTTCAGGCCAGAAAAACGATGACCCCGGGGTCATCAAAAAATTGGTGAAAAAAAATATTTTGCCTAGAAACATTTTGGTGTAGCAGGAGCATAGCTTGTCACCCAAGGAAACTCTGGAGCATCAAGAAAGTTGATTGGGAGAGGATTTGTGCGATCCTGGAAAAATGGGTTTCAGGCCAGAAAAACCATAACCCCGGGGTCATCAAAAAATTGGTGAAAAAAAATATTTTGCCTAGAAACATTTTGGTGTAGCAGGAGCATTGCTTGAAACCCAAGGAAACTCTGGAGCATCAAGAAAGTTGATTGGGAGAGGATTTGTGCATTCCTGGAAAAATGGGTTTCAGGCCAGAAAATCCATGACCCCGTGGTCATCAAAAATTTTGGTGGAAAAAATATATTTTCCCTAGAAACATTTTGGATTAGCAGGAGCATTGCCTGTCAACCAAGGTAACTCTGGAGCATCAAGAAACTTGATTGGGAGAGGATTTGTGCGATCCTGGAAAAATGGGTTTCAGGCCAGAAAAACCATGACCCCGGGGTCATCAAAAAATTGGTGAAAGAAAATATTTTGCCTAGAAAATTTTTGGTGTAGCAGGAGCATAGCTTGTCACCCAAGGAAACTCTGGAGCATCAAGAAAGTTGATTGGGAGAGGATTTGTGCGATCCTGGAAATATGGGTTTCAGGCGAGAAAAACAATGACCCCGGGGTCATCAAAAAATTGGTGAAAAAAAATATTTTGCCGAGAAACATTTTGGTGTAGCAGGAGCATTGTTTGTCACCCAAGGAAACTCTGGAGCATCAAGAAAGTTGATTGGAAGAGGATTTGTGCGATCCTGGAAAAATGGGTTTCAGGCCAGAAATACCATGACCCCGGGGTCATCAAAAATTTTGGTGGAAAAAATTTATTTTCCCTAGAAACATTTTGGAGTAGCAGGAGCATTGCTTGTCAACCAAGGTACCTCTGGAGCATCAAGAAACTTGATTGGAAGAGGATTTGTGCGATTCTGGAAAAATGGGTTTCAGGCCAGAAAAACGATGACCCCGGGGTCATCAAAAATTTTGGTGGGAAAAAAATATTTTGCCTAGAAACATTTTGGAGTAGCAGGAGCATTGCTTGTCAACCAAGGAAACTCTGGAGCATCAAGAAAATTGATTGGGAGAGGATTTGTGCGATCCTGGGAAAATGGGTTTCAGGCCAGAAAAACGATGACCCCAGGGTCATCAATAAATTGGTGAAAGAAAGTATTTTGCCTAGAAACATTTTGGTGTAGCAGGAGCATAGCTTGTCACCCAAGGAAACTCTGGAGCATCAAGAAAGTTGATTGGGAGAGGATTTGTGCGATCCTGTAAAAATAGGTTTCAGGCCAGAAAAACGATGACCCCGGGGTCATCAAAAAATTGGTGAAAAAAAATATTTTGCCTAGAAACATTTTGGTGTAGCAGGAACATTGCTTGTCACCCAAGGAAACTCTGGAGCATCAAGGAACTTGATTGGAAGAGGATTTGTGCATTCCTGGAAAAATGGGTTTCAGGCCAGAATAACCATGACCCCGGGGTCATCAAAAATTTTTGTGGAAAAAATATATTTTCCCTAGAAACATTTTGGAGTAGCAGGAGCATTGCTTGTCAACCAAGGTAACTCTGGAGCACCAAGAAACTTGATTGGGAGAGGATTTGTGCGATCCTGGAAAAATCGGTTTCAGGCCAGAAAAACAATGACCCCGGGGTCATCAAAAAATTGGTGAAAGAAAATATTTTGCCTAGAAACTTTTTGGTGTAGCAGGAGCATAGCTTGTCACCCAAGGAAATTCTGGAGCATCAAGAAAGTTGATTGAGAGAGGATTTGTGCGATCCTGGAAAAATGGGTTTCAGGCCTGAAAAACGATGACCCCGGGGTCATCAAAAAATTGGTCAAAAAAATTTTTTGCCTGGAAACATTTTGGTGTAGCAGGAGCATTGTTTGTCACCCAAGGAAACTCTGGAGCATCAAGAAAGTTGATTGGAAGAGGATTTGTGTGATCCTGGAAAAATGGGTTTCAGGCCAGAAAAACCATGACCCCGGGGTCATCAAAAATTTTGGTGGAAAAAATATATTTTCCCTAGAAACATTTTGGAGTAGCAGGAGCATTGCTTGTCAACCAAGGTAACTCTGGAGCATCAAGAAACTTGATTGGAAGAGGATTTGTTCGATCCTGGAAAAATAGGTTTCAGGCCAGAAAAACGATGACCCCGGGGTCATCAAAAATTTTGGTGGGAAAAAAATATTTTGCCTAGAAACATTTTGGAGTAGCAGGAGCATTGCTTGTCAACCAAGGTACCTCTGGAGCATCAAGAAACTTGATTGGAAGAGGATTTGTGCGATTCTGGAAAAATGGGTTTCAGGCCAGAAAAACGATGACCCCGGGGTTATCAAAAATTTTGGTGGGAAAAAAATATTTTGCCTAGAAACATTTTGGAGTAGCAGGAGCATTGCTTGTCAACCAAGGTAACTCTGGAGCATCAAGAAACTTGATTGGGAGAGGATTTGTGCGATCCTGGAAAAATGGGTTTCAGGCCAGAAAAACGATGACCCCAGGGTCATCAATAAATTGGTGAAAGAAAGTATTTTGCCTAGAAACATTTTGGTGTAGCAGGAGCATAGCTTGTCACCCAAGGAAACTCTGGAGCATCAAGAAAGTTGATTGGGAGAGGATTTGTGCGATCCTGGAAAAATAGGTTTCAGGCCAGAAAAACGATGACCCCGGGGTCATCAAAAAATTGGTGAAAAAAAATATTTTGCCTAGAAACATTTTGGTGTAGCAGGAGCATTGCTTGTCATCCAAGGAAACTCTGGAGCATCAAGAAACTTGATTGGGAGAGGATTTGTGCGATCCTGGAAAAATGGGTTTCAGGCCAGAAAAACCATGACCCCGGGGTGATCAAAAAATTGGTGAAAAAAAATATTTTGCCTAGAAACATTTTGGTGTAGCAGGAGCATAGCTTGTCAACCAAGGTAACTCTGGAGCATCAAGAAACTTGATTGGAAGAGGATTTGTGCGATCCTGGAAAAATGGGTTTCAGGCCAGAAAAACGATGACCCCGGGGTCATCAAAAAATTGGTGAAAAAAAATATTTTGCCTAGAAACATTTTGGTGTAGCAGGAGCATAGCTTGTCACCCAAGGAAACTCTGGAGCATCAAGAAAGCTGATTGGGAGAGGATTTGTGCGATCCTGGAAAAATGGGTTTCAGGCCAGAAAAACCATAACCCCGGGGTCATCAAAAAATTGGTGAAAAAAAATATTTTGCCTAGAAACATTTTGGTGTAGCAGGAGCATTGCTTGAAACCCAAGGAAACTCTGGAGCATCAAGAAAGTTGATTGGGAGAGGATTTGTGCGATCCTGGAAAAATGGGTTTTAGGCCAGAAAAACCATGACCCCGGGGTCATCCAAAATTTTGGTGGAAAAAAAATATTTTGCCTAGAAACATTTTGGAGTAGCAGGAGCATTGCTTGTCAACCAAGGTACCTCTGGAGCATCAAGAAAGTTGATTGGGAGAGGATTTGTGCGATCCAGGAAAAATGGGTTTCAGGCCTGAAAAACGATGACCCCGGGGTCATCAAAAAATTGGTGAAAAAAAATATTTTGCCTAGAAACTTTTTGGTGTAGCAGGAGCATAGCTTGTCACCCAAGGAAACACTGGAGCATCAAGAAAGTTGATTGGGAGAGGATTTGTGCGATCCTGGAAAAATGGGTTTCAGGCCAGAAAAACCATGACCCCGGGGTCATCAAAAAATTGGTGAAAAAAAATATTTTCCCTAGAAACATTTTGGTGTAGCAGGAGCATTGCTTATCAACCAAGGTACCTCTGGAGCATCAAGAAACTTGATTGGAAGAGGATTTGTGCGATCCTGGAAAAATGGGTTTCAGGCCAGAAAAACGATGACCCCGGGGTCATCAAAAAATTGGTGAAAAAAAATATTTTGCCTAGAAACATTTTGGTGTAGCAGGAGCATAGCTTGTCACCCAAGGAAACACTGGAGCATCAAGAAAGTTGATTGGGAGAGGATTTGTGCATTCCTGGAGAAATGGGTTTTAGGCCAGAAAAACCATGACCCCGGGGTCATCAAAAATTTTGGTGGAAAAAAAATATTTTGCATAGAAACATTTTGGAGTAGCAGGAGCATTGCTTGTCAACCAAGGTACCTCTGGAGCATCAAGAAACTTGACTGGAAGAGGATTTGTGCGATCCTGGAAAAATGGGTTTCAGGCCAGAAAAACCATGACCCCGGGGTCATCAAAAATTTTGGTGGAAAAAATTTATTTTCCCTAGAAACATTTTGGAGTAGCAGGAGCATTGCTTGTCAACCAAGGTACCTCTGGAGCATCAAGAAACTTGATTGGAAGAGGATTTGTGCGATTCTGGAAAAATGGGTTTCAGGCCAGAAAAACGATGACCCCGGGGTCATCAAAAATTTTGGTGGGAAAAAAATATTTTGCCTAGAAACATTTTGGAGTAGCAGGAGCATTGCTTGTCAACCAAGGAAACTCTGGAGCATCAAGAAAATTGATTGGGAGAGGATTTGTGCGATCCTGGAAAAATGGGTTTCAGGCCAGAAAAACGATGACCCTGGGGTCATCAATAAATTGGTGAAAGAAAGTATTTTGCCTAGAAACATTTTGGTGTAGCAGGAGCATAGCTTGTCACCCAAGGAAACTCTGGAGCATCAAGAAAGTTGATTGGGAGAGGATTTGTGCGATCCTGGAAAAATAGATTTCAGGCCAGAAAAACGATGACCCCGGGGTCATCAAAAAATTGGTGAAAAAAAATATTTTGCCTAGAAACATTTTGGTGTAGCAGGAACATTGCTTGTCAGCCAAGGAAACTCTCGAGCATCAAGGAACTTGATTGGAAGAGGATTTGTGCATTCCTGGAAAAATGGGTTTCAGGCCAGAATAACCATGACTCCGGGGTCATCAAAAATTTTTAAGGTAAAAATATATTTTCCCTAGAAACATTTTGGAGTAGCAGGAGCATTGCTTGTCAACCAAGGTAACTCTGGAGCATCAAGAAATTTGATTGGGAGAGGATTTGTGCAATCCTGGAAAAATCGGTTTCAGGCCAGAATAACCATGACCCCGGAGTCATCAAAAATTTTGGTGGAAAAAATATATATTCCCTAGAAACATTTTGGAGTAGCAGGAGCATTGCTTGTCAACCAAGGTAACTCTGGAGCATCAAGAAATTTGATTGGGAGAGGATTTGTGCAATCCTGGAAAAATCGGTTTCAGGCCAGAATAACCATGACCCCGGAGTCATCAAAAATTTTGGTGGAAAAAATATATATTCCCTAGAAACATTTTGGAGTAGCAGGAGCATTGCTTGTCACCCAAGGAAACTCTGGAGCATCTAGAAAGTTGATTGGGAGAGGATATGTGCGATCCTGGAAAAATGGGTTTTAGGTGAGAAAAACCATGACCCCGGGGTCATCAAAAATTTTGGTGGAAAAAAATATTTTGCCTAGAAACATTTTGTAGTAGCAGGAGCATTGCTTGTCAACCAAGGTACCTCTGGAGCATCAAGAAACTTGATTGGAAGAGGATTTGTGCGATTCTGGAAAAATGGGTTTCAGGCCAGAAAAACGATGACCCCGGGGTCATCAAAAATTTTGGTGGGGAAAAAATATTTACCCTAGAAACATTTTGGAGTAGCAGGACAATTGCCTGTCAACCAAGGTACCTCTGGAGCATCAAGAATCTTGATTGGAAGAGGATTTGTGCGATTCTGGAAAAATGGGTTTCAGGCCAGAAAAACGATGACCCCGGGATCATCAAAAATTTTGGAGGGGAAAAAAATATTTTGCCTAGAAACATTTTGGAGTAGCAGGAGCATTGCTTGTCAACCAAGGTAACTCTGGAGCATCAAGAAACTTGATTGGGAGAAGATTTGTGCGATCCTGGAAAAATGGGTTTCAGGCCAGAAAAACGATGACCCCGGGGTCATCCATAAATTGGTGAAAAAAATATTTTGCCTAGAAACATTTTGGTGTAGCAGGAGCATTGCTTGTCACCCAAGGAAACTCTGGAGCATCTAGAAAGTTGATTGGGAGAGGATTTGTGCGATCCTGGAAAAATGGATTTTAGGCCAGAAAAACCATGACACCGGGGTCATCAAAAATTATGGTGGAAAAAATATATTTTCCCTAGAAACATTTTGGAGTAGCAGGAGCATTGCTTGTCAACCAAGGTAACTCTGGAGCATCAAGAAATTTGATTGGGAGAGGATTTGTGCAATCCTGGAAAAATCGGTTTCAGGCCAGAATAACCATGACCCCGGAGTCATCAAAAATTTTGGTGGAAAAAATATATATTCCCTAGAAACATTTTGGAGTAGCAGGAGCATTGCTTGTCACCCAAGGAAACTCTGGAGCATCTAGAAAGTTGATTGGGAGAGGATATGTGCGATCCTGGAAAAATGGGTTTTAGGTGAGAAAAACCATGACCCCGGGGTCATCAAAAATTTTGGTGGAAAAAAATATTTTGCCTAGAAACATTTTGTAGTAGCAGGAGCATTGCTTGTCAACCAAGGTACCTCTGGAGCATCAAGAAACTTGATTGGAAGAGGATTTGTGCGATTCTGGAAAAATGGGTTTCAGGCCAGAAAAACGATGACCCCGGGGTCATCAAAAATTTTGGTGGGGAAAAAATATTTACCCTAGAAACATTTTGGAGTAGCAGGACAATTGCCTGTCAACCAAGGTACCTCTGGAGCATCAAGAATCTTGATTGGAAGAGGATTTGTGCGATTCTGGAAAAATGGGTTTCAGGCCAGAAAAACGATGACCCCGGGATCATCAAAAATTTTGGAGGGGAAAAAAATATTTTGCCTAGAAACATTTTGGAGTAGCAGGAGCATTGCTTGTCAACCAAGGTAACTCTGGAGCATCAAGAAACTTGATTGGGAGAAGATTTGTGCGATCCTGGAAAAATGGGTTTCAGGCCAGAAAAACGATGACCCCGGGGTCATCCATAAATTGGTGAAAAAAATATTTTGCCTAGAAACATTTTGGTGTAGCAGGAGCATTGCTTGTCACCCAAGGAAACTCTGGAGCATCTAGAAAGTTGATTGGGAGAGGATTTGTGCGATCCTGGAAAAATGGATTTTAGGCCAGAAAAACCATGACACCGGGGTCATCAAAAATTATGGTGGAAAAAAATATTTTGCCTAGAAACATTTTGGAGTAGCAGGAGCATTGCTTGTCACCCAAGGAAACACTGGAGCATCCAGAAAGTTGATTGGGAGAGGATTTGTGCGATCCTGGAAAAATGGGTTTTAGGCCAGAAAAACCATGACCCCGGGGTCATCAAATATTTTGGTGGAAAAAAAATATTTTGCCTAGAAACATTTTGGAGTAGCAGGAGCATTGCTTGTCAACCAAGGTACCTCTGGAGCATCAAGAAACTTGATTGGAAGAGGATTTGTGCGATTCTGGAAAAATGGGTTTCAGGCCAGAAAAACGATGACCCCGGGGTCATCAAAAATTTTGTTGGGAAAAATTATATTGCCTAGAAACATTTTGAGTAGCAGGAGCATTGCTTGTCAACCAAGGTAACTCTGGAGCATCAAGAAAGTTGATTGGGAGAGGATTTGTGCGATCCTGGAAAAATGGGTTTCAGGCCAGAAAAACGATGACCCCGGGGTCATCAAAAATTTTGGTGGAAAAAAAATATTTTGCCTAGAAACATTTTGGAGTAGCAGGAGCATTGATGGTCAACCAAGGAAACTCTGGAGCATCAAGAAAGTTGATTGGGAGAGGATTTGTGCAATCCTGGAAAAATCGGTTTCAGGCCAGAATAACCATGACCCCGGAGTCATCAAAAATTTTGGTGGAAAAAATATATATTCCCTAGAAATATTTTGGAGTAGCAGGAGCATTGCTTGTCACCCAAGGAAACTCTGGAGCATCTAGAAAGTTGATTGGGAGAGGATATGTGCGATCCTGGAAAAATGGGTTTTAGGTGAGAAAAACCATGACCCCGGGGTCATCAAAAATTTTGGTGGAAAAAAATATTTTGCCTAGAAACATTTTGGAGTAGCAGGAGCATTGCTTGTCAACCAAGGTACCTCTGGAGCATCAAGAAACTTGATTGGAAGAGGATTTGTGCGATTCTGGAAAAATGGGTTTCAGGCCAGAAAAACGATGACCCCGGGGTCATCAAAAATTTTGGTGGGGAAAAAATATTTACCCTAGAAACATTTTGGAGTAGCAGGACAATTGCCTGTCAACCAAGGTACCTCTGGAGCATCAAGAATCTTGATTGGAAGAGGATTTGTGCGATTCTGGAAAAATGGGTTTCAGGCCAGAAAAACGATGACCCCGGGATCATCAAAAATTTTGGAGGGGAAAAAAATATTTTGCCTAGAAACATTTCGGAGTAGCAGGAGCATTGCTTGTCAACCAAGGTAACTCTGGAGCATCAAGAAACTTGATTGGGAGAAGATTTGTGCGATCCTGGAAAAATGGGTTTCAGGCCAGAAAAACGATGACCCCGGGGTCATCCATAAATTGGTGAAAAAAATATTTTGCCTAGAAACATTTTGGAGTAGCAGGAGCATTGCTTGTCAACCAATGTAACTCTGGAGCATCAAGAAACTTGATTGGAAGAGGATTTGTGCGATTCTGGACAAATTGGTTTCAGGCCAGAAAAACGATGACCCCGGGGTCATCAAAAATTTTGTTGGGAAAAATTATATTGCCTAGAAACATTTTGGAGTAGCAGGAGCATTGCTTGTCAACCAAGGTAACTCTGGAGCATCAAGAAAGTTGATTGGGAGAGGATTTGTGCGATCCTGAAAAAATGGTTTCAGGCCAGAAAAACGATGACCCCGGGGTCATCAATAAATTGGTGAAAGAAAATATTTTGCCTAGAAACATTTTGGTGTAGCAGGAGCATAGCTTGTCACCCAAGTTAACTCTGGAGCATCAAGAAAGTTGATTGGGAGAGGATTTGTGCGATACTGGAAAAATGGGTTTCAGGCCAGAAAAACGATGACCCCGGGGTCATCAAAAAATTGGTGAAAAAAAATATTTTTCCTAGAAACATTTTGGTGTAGCAGGAGCATTGCTTGTCACCCAAGGAAACTCTGGAGCATCAAGAAAGTTGATTGGAAGAGGATTTGTGCGATCCTGGAAAAATGGGTTTTAGGCCAAAAAGAACCATGACCCCGGGGTCATCAAAAATTTTGGTGGAAAAAAAATATTTTGCCTAGAAACATTTTGGAGTAGCAGGAGCATTGATGGTCAACCAAGGAAACTCTGGAGCATCAAGAAATTTGATTGGGAGAGGATTTGTGCAATCCTGGAAAAATCGGTTTCAGGCCAGAATAACCATGACCCCGGAGTCATCAAAAATTTTGGTGGAAAAAATATATATTCCCTAGAAACATTCTGGAGTAGCAGGAGCATTGCTTGTCACCCAAGGAAACTCTGGAGCATCAAGAAAGTTGATTGGGAGAGGATTTGTGCGATCCTAGAAAAATGGGTTTTAGGCCAGAAAAACCATGACCCCGGGGTCATCAAACAATATGTGAAAAGAAATATTTTGCCTAGCAACATTTTGGTGTAGCAGGAGCATTGCTTGTCACCCAAGGAAACTCTGGAGCATCAAGAAAGTTGATTGGGAGAGGATTTGTGCGATCCTGGAAAAATGGGTTTTAGGCCAGAAAAACCATGACCCCGGGGTCATCAAAAATTTGGGTGAAAAAAAAAATTTTGCCTAGAAACATTTTGGAGTAGCAGGATCATTGCTTGTCAACCAAGGTACCTCTGGAGCATCAAGAAACTTGATTGGAAGAGGATTTGTGCGATTCTGGAAAAATGGGTTTCAGGCCAGAAAAACGATGACCCCGGGGTCATCAAAAATTTTGGTGGGAAAAAATATTTTGCCTAGAAACATTTTGGAGTAGCAGGAGCATTGCTTGTCAACCAAGGTAACTCTGGAGCATCAAGAAAGTTGATTGGGAGAGGATTTGTGCGATCCTGGAAAAATGGGTTTCAGGCCAGAAAATCGATGACCCCGGGGTCATCAATAAATTGGTGAAAGAAAATATTTTGCCTAGAAACATTTTGGAGTAGCAGGAGCATTGCTTGTCACCCAAGGAAACTCTGGAGCATCTAGAAAGTTGATTGGGAGAGGATTTGTGCGATCCTGGAAAAATGTGTTTTAGGTCAGAAAAACCATGACCCCGGGGTCATCAAAAATTTTGGAGGAAAAAAATATTTTGCCTAGAAACCTTTTGGAGTAGCAGGAGCATTGCTTGTCAACCAAGGTACCTCTGGAGCATCAAGAAACTTGATTGGAAGAGGATTTGTGCGATCCTGGATAAATGGGTTTCAGGCCAGGAAAACGATGACCCCAGGGTCATCAAAGATTTTGGTGGGAAAAAATATTTTGCCTAGAAACATTTTGGAGTAGCAGGAGCATTGCTTGTCAACCAAGGTAACTCTGGAGCATCAAGAAACTTGATTGGGAGAGGATTTGTGCGATCCTGGAAAAATGGGTTTCAGGCCAGGAAAACGATGACCCCGGAGTCATCAAAAATTTTGGTGGAAAAAAAATATTTTCCCTAGAAACATTTTGGAGTAGCAGGAGCATTGCTTGTCAACCAAGGTAACTCTGGAGTATCAAGAAAGTTGATTGGGAGAGAATTTGTGCGATCCTGAAAAAATGGGTTTCAGGCCAGAAAAACGATGACCCCGGGGTCATCAAAAAATTGGTGAAAAAAAATATTTTGCCTAGAAACATTTTGGTGTAGCAGGAGCATTTCTTGTCACCCAAGGAAACTCTGGAGCATCAAGAAAGTTGATTGGGAGAGGATTTGTGCGATCCTGGAAAAATGGGTTTCAGGCCAGAAAAACGATGACCCCGGGGTCATCAAAAATTTTGGTGGGAAAAAAATATTTTGCCTAGAAACATTTTGGTGTAGCAGGAGCATTGCTTGTCACCCAAGGAAACTCTGGATGAGCATCAAGAAACTTGATTGGGAGAGGATTTGTGCGATCCTGGAAAAATGGGTTTCAGGCCAGAAAAACGATGACCCCAGGGTCATCAAAAATTTTGTTGGGAAAAAAATATTTTGCCTAGAAACATTTTGGAGTAGCAGGAGCATTGCTTGTCAACCAAGGTAATTCTGGAGCATCAAGAAACTTGATTGGGAGAGGATTTGTGCGATCCTGGAAAAATGGGTTTCAGGCCAGAAAAACCATGACCCCGGGGTCATCAATAAATTGATGAAAAAAATATTTTGCCTAGAAACATTTTGGTGTAGCAGGAGCATAGCTTGTCAACCAAGGAAACTCTGGAGCATCAAGAAACTTGATTGGAAGAGGATTTGTGCGATCCTGGAAAAATGGGTTTCAGGCCAGAAAAACGATGACCCCGGGTTCATCAAAAAATTGGTGAAAAAAAATATTTTGCCTAGAAACATTTTGGTGTAGCAGGAGCATAGCTTGTCACTCAAGGAAACTCTGGAGCATCAAGAAAGTTGATTGGGAGAGGATTTGTGCGATATTGGAAAATGGGTTTCAGGCCAGAAAAACAATGAACCCGGGGTCATCAAAAAATTGGTGAAAAAAAATATTTTGCCTAGAAACATTTTGGTGTAGCAGGAGCATTGCATGCCACCCAAGGAAACTCTGGAGCATCTAGAAAGTTGATTGGGAGAGGATTTGTGCGATCCTAGAAAAATGGGTTTTAGGCCAGAAAAACCATGACCCCGGGGTCATCAAACAATATGTGAAAAGAAATATTTTGCCTAGCAACATTTTGGTGTAGCAGGAGCATTGCTTGTCACCCAAGGAAACTCTGGAGCATCAAGAAAGTTGATTGGGAGAGGATTTGTGCGATCCTGGAAAAATGGGTTTTTAGGCCAGAAAAACGATGACCCCGGGTCATCAAAAATTTTGGAGGAAAAAAATATTTTGCCTAGAAACCTTTTGGAGTAGCAGAGCATTGCTTGTCAACCAAGGTACCTCTGGAGCATCAAGAAACTTGATTGGAAGAGGATTTGTGCGATTCTGGAAAAATGGGTTTCAGGCCAGAAAAACGATGACCCCGGGGTCATCAATAAATTGATGAAAAAATATTTTGCCTAGAAACATTTTGGAGTAGCAGGAGCATTGCTTGTCAACCAAGGTAACTCTGGAGCATCAAGAAACTTGATTGGGAGAGGATTTGTGCGATCCTGGAAAAATGGGTTTCAGGCCAGGAAAACGATGACCCCAGGGTCATCAAAGATTTTGGTGGGAAAAAAATATTTTGCCTAGAAACATTTTGGAGTAGCAGGAGCATTGCTTGTCAACCAAGGTAACTCTGGAGCATCAAGAAACTTGATTGGGAGAGGATTTGTGCGATCCTAGAAAAATGGGTTTTAGGCCAGAAAAACCATGACCCCGGGGTCATCAAACAATATGTGAAAAGAAATATTTTGCCTAGCAACATTTTGGTGTAGCAGGAGCATTGCTTGTCACCCAAGGAAACTCTGGAGCATCAAGAAAGTTGATTGGGAGAGGATTTGTGCGATCCTGGAAAAATGGGTTTTAGGCCAGAAAAACCATGACCCCGGGGTCATCAAAAATTTGGGGGGAAAAAAAAATTTTGCCTAGAAACATTTTGGAGTAGCAGGATCATTGCTTGTCAACCAAGGTACCTCTGGAGCATCAAGAACTTGATTGGAAGAGGATTTGTGCGATTCTGGAAAAATGGGTTTCAGGCCAGAAAAACGATGACCCCGGGGTCATCAAAAATTTTGGTGGGAAAAAATATTTTGCCTAGAAACATTTTGGAGTAGCAGGAGCATTGCTTGTCAACCAAGGTAACTCTGGAGCATCAAGAAACTTGATTGGGAGAGGATTTGTGCGATTCTGGAAAAATGGGTTTCAGGCCAGAAAAACGATGACCCCGGGGTCATCAAAAATTTTGGTGGGAAAAAAATATTTACCCTAGAAACATTTTGGAGTAGCAGGACAATTGCCTGTCAACCAAGGTACCTCTGGAGCATCAAGAATCTTGATTGGAAGAGGATTTGTGCGATTCTGGAAAAATGGGTTCAGGCCAGAAAAACGATGACCCCGGGATCATCAAAAATTTTGGAGGGGAAAAAAATATTTTGCCTAGAAACATTTTGGAGTAGCAGGAGCATTGCTTGTCAACCAAGGTAACTCTGGAGCATCAAGAAACTTGATTGGGAGAAGATTTGTGCGATTCTGGAAAAATGGGTTTCAGGCCAGAAAAACGATGACCCCGGGGTCATCCATAAATTGGTGAAAAAAATATTTTGCCTAGAAACATTTTGGAGTAGCAGGAGCATTGCTTGTCAACCAAGGTAACTCTGGAGCATCAAGAAACTTGATTGGAAGAGGATTTGTGCGATTCTGGAAAAATTGGTTTCAGGCCAGAAAAACGATGACCCCGGGGTCATCAAAAATTTTGTTGGGAAAAATTATATTGCCTAGAAACATTTTGGAGTAGCAGGAGCATTGCTTGTCAACCAAGGTAACTCTGGAGCATCAAGAAAGTTGATTGGGAGAGGATTTGTGCGATCCTGAAAAAATGGGTTTCAGGCCAGAAAAACGATGACCCCGGGGTCATCAATAAATTGGTGAAAGAAAATATTTTGCCTAGAAACATTTTGGTGTAGCAGGAGCATAGCTTTTCACCCAAGTTAACTCTGGAGCATCAAGAAAGTTGATTGGGAGAGGATTTGTGCGATACTGGAAAAATGGGTTTCAGGCCAGAAAAACGATGACCCCGGGGTCATCAAAAAATTGGTGAAAAAAAATATTTTTCCTAGAAACATTTTGGTGTAGCAGGAGCATTGCTTGTCACCCAAGGAAACTCTGGAGCATCAAGAAAGTTGATTGGAAGAGGATTTGTGCGATCCTGGAAAAATGGGTTTTAGGCCAAAAAGAACCATGACCCCGGGGTCATCAAAAATTTTGGTGGAAAAAATATATATTCCCTAGAAACATTCTGGAGTAGCAGGAGCATTGCTTGTCACCCAAGGAAACTCTGGAGCATCAAGAAAGTTGATTGGGAGAGGATTTGTGCGATCCTAGAAAAATGGGTTTCAGGCCAGGAAAACGATGACCCAGGGTCATCAAAGATTTTGGTGGGAAAAAAATATTTTGCCTAGAAACATTTTGGAGTAGCAGGAGCATTGCTTGTCAACCAAGGTAACTCTGGAGCATCAAGAAACTTGATTGGGAGAGGATTTGTGCGATCCTGGAAAAATGGGTTTCAGGCCAGGAAAACGATGACCCCGGAGTCATCAAAAATTTTGGTGGAAAAAAATATTTTCCCTAGAAACATTTTGGAGTAGCAGGAGCATTGCTTGTCAACCAAGGTAACTCTGGAGTATCAAGAAAGTTGATTGGGAGAGAATTTGTGCGATCCTGAAAAAATGGGTTTCAGGCCAGAAAAACGATGACCCCGGGGTCATCAAAAAATTGGTGAAAAAAATATTTTGCCTAGAAACATTTTGGTGTAGCAGGAGCATTGCTTGTCACCCAAGGAAACTCTGGAGCATCAAGAAAGTTGATTGGGAGAGGATTTGTGCGATCCTGGAAAAATGGGTTTCAGGCCAGAAAAACGATGACCCCGGGGTCATCAAAAATTTTGGTGGGAAAAAAATATTTTGCCTAGAAACATTTTGGTGTAGCAGGAGCATTGCTTGTCACCCAAGGAAACTCTGGAGCATCAAGAAACTTGATTGGGAGAGGATTTGTGCGATCCTGGAAAAATGGGTTTCAGGCCAGAAAAACGATGACCCCAGGGTCATCAAAAATTTTGTTGGGAAAAAAATATTTTGCCTAGAAACATTTTGGAGTAGCAGGAGCATTGCTTGTCAACCAAGGTAATTCTGGAGCATCAAGAAACTTGATTGGGAGAGGATTTGTGCGATCCTGGAAAAATGGGTTTCAGGCCAGAAAAACCATGACCCCGGGGTCATCAATAAATTGATGAAAAAAATATTTTGCCTAGAAACATTTTGGTGTAGCAGGAGCATAGCTTGTCAACCAAGGAAACTCTGGAGCATCAAGAAACTTGATTGGAAGAGGATTTGTGCGATCCTGGAAAAATGGGTTTCAGGCCAGAAAAACGATGACCCCGGGTTCATCAAAAAATTGGTGAAAAAAAATATTTTGCCTAGAAACATTTTGGTGTAGCAGGAGCATAGCTTGTCACTCAAGGAAACTCTGGAGCATCAAGAAAGTTGATTGGGAGAGGATTTGTGCGATATTGGAAAAATGGGTTTCAGGCCAGAAAAACAATGAACCCGGGGTCATCAAAAAATTGGTGAAAAAAAATATTTTGCCTAGAAACATTTTGGTGTAGCAGGAGCATTGCATGCCACCCAAGGAAACTCTGGAGCATCTAGAAAGTTGATTGGGAGAGGATTTGTGCGATCCTAGAAAAATGGGTTTTAGGCCAGAAAAACCATGACCCCGGGGTCATCAAACAATATGTGAAAAGAAATATTTTGCCTAGCAACATTTTGGTGTAGCAGGAGCATTGCTTGTCACCCAAGGAAACTCTGGATCATCAAGAAAGTTGATTGGGAGAGGATTTGTGCGATCCTGGAAAAATGGGTTTTAGGCCAGAAAAACCATGACCCCGGGGTCATCAAAATTTTGGTGGAAAAAAAATATTTTGCCTAGAAACATTTTTAGTAGCAGGAGCATTGCTTGTCACCCAAGGAAACTCTGGAGCATCAAGAAAGTTGATTGGGAGAGGATTTGTGCGATCCTAGAAAAATGGGTTTTAGGCCAGAAAAACCATGACCCCGGGGTCATCAAACAATATGTGAAAAGAAATATTTTGCCTAGCAACATTTTGGTGTAGCAGGAGCATTGCTTGTCACCCAAGGAAACTCTGGAGCATCAAGAAAGTTGATTGGGAGAGGATTTGTGCGATCCTGGAAAAATGGGTTTTAGGCCAGAAAAACGATGACCCCGGGGTCATCAAAAATTTTGGAGGAAAAAAATATTTTGCCTAGAAACCTTTTGGAGTAGCAGGAGCATTGCTTGTCAACCAAGGTACCTCTGGAGCATCAAGAAACTTGATTGGAAGAGGATTTGTGCGATTCTGGAAAAATGGGTTTCAGGCCAGAAAAACGATGACCCCGGGGTCATCAATAAATTGATGAAAAAAATATTTTGCCTAGAAACATTTTGGAGTAGCAGGAGCATTGCTTGTCAACCAAGGTAACTCTGGAGCATCAAGAAACTTGATTGGGAGAGGATTTGTGCGATCCTGGAAAAATGGGTTTCAGGCCAGGAAAACGATGACCCCAGGGTCATCAAAGATTTTGGTGGGAAAAAAATATTTTGCCTAGAAACATTTTGGAGTAGCAGGAGCATTGCTTGTCAACCAAGGTAACTCTGGAGCATCAAGAAACTTGATTGGGAGAGGATTTGTGCGATCCTAGAAAAATGGGTTTTAGGCCAGAAAAACCATGACCCCGGGGTCATCAAACAATATGTGAAAAGAAATATTTTGCCTAGCAACATTTTGGTGTAGCAGGAGCATTGCTTGTCACCCAAGGAAACTCTGGAGCATCAAGAAAGTTGATTGGGAGAGGATTTGTGCGATCCTGGAAAAATGGGTTTTAGGCCAGAAAAACCATGACCCCGGGGTCATCAAAAATTTGGGGGGAAAAAAAAATTTTGCCTAGAAACATTTTGGAGTAGCAGGATCATTGCTTGTCAACCAAGGTACCTCTGGAGCATCAAGAAACTTGATTGGAAGAGGATTTGTGCGATTCTGGAAAAATGGGTTTCAGGCCAGAAAAACGATGACCCCGGGGTCATCAAAAATTTTGGTGGGAAAAAATATTTTGCCTAGAAACATTTTGGAGTAGCAGGAGCATTGCTTGTCAACCAAGGTAACTCTGGAGCATCAAGAAACTTGATTGGGAGAGGATTTGTGCGATTCTGGAAAAATGGGTTTCAGGCCAGAAAAACGATGACCCCGGGGTCATCAAAAATTTTGGTGGGAAAAAAATATTTACCCTAGAAACATTTTGGAGTAGCAGGACAATTGCCTGTCAACCAAGGTACCTCTGGAGCATCAAGAATCTTGATTGGAAGAGGATTTGTGCGATTCTGGAAAAATGGGTTTCAGGCCAGAAAAACGATGACCCCGGGATCATCAAAAATTTTGGAGGGGAAAAAAATATTTTGCCTAGAAACATTTTGGAGTAGCAGGAGCATTGCTTGTCAACCAAGGTAACTCTGGAGCATCAAGAAACTTGATTGGGAGAAGATTTGTGCGATTCTGGAAAAATGGGTTTCAGGCCAGAAAAACGATGACCCCGGGGTCATCCATAAATTGGTGAAAAAAATATTTTGCCTAGAAACATTTTGGAGTAGCAGGAGCATTGCTTGTCAACCAAGGTAACTCTGGAGCATCAAGAAACTTGATTGGAAGAGGATTTGTGCGATTCTGGAAAAATTGGTTTCAGGCCAGAAAAACGATGACCCCGGGGTCATCAAAAATTTTGTTGGGAAAAATTATATTGCCTAGAAACATTTTGGAGTAGCAGGAGCATTGCTTGTCAACCAAGGTAACTCTGGAGCATCAAGAAAGTTGATTGGGAGAGGATTTGTGCGATCCTGAAAAAATGGGTTTCAGGCCAGAAAAACGATGACCCCGGGGTCATCAATAAATTGGTGAAAGAAAATATTTTGCCTAGAAACATTTTGGTGTAGCAGGAGCATAGCTTTTCACCCAAGTTAACTCTGGAGCATCAAGAAAGTTGATTGGGAGAGGATTTGTGCGATACTGGAAAAATGGGTTTCAGGCCAGAAAAACGATGACCCCGGGGTCATCAAAAAATTGGTGAAAAAAAATATTTTTCCTAGAAACATTTTGGTGTAGCAGGAGCATTGCTTGTCACCCAAGGAAACTCTGGAGCATCAAGAAAGTTGATTGGAAGAGGATTTGTGCGATCCTGGAAAAATGGGTTTTAGGCCAAAAAGAACCATGACCCCGGGGTCATCAAAAATTTTGGTGGAAAAAATATATATTCCCTAGAAACATTCTGGAGTAGCAG
This sequence comes from Tiliqua scincoides, assembly GCF_035046505.1. Taxonomy (NCBI): domain Eukaryota; kingdom Metazoa; phylum Chordata; class Lepidosauria; order Squamata; family Scincidae; genus Tiliqua; species Tiliqua scincoides. Next base: position 168,874 of record NW_027101347.1, read on the forward strand.
GAGCATTGCTTGTCACCCAAGGAAACTCTGGAGCATCAAGAAAGTTGATTGGGAGAGGATTTGTGCGATCCTAGAAAAATGGGTTTTAGGCCAGAAAAACCATGACCCCGGGGTCATCAAACAATATGTGAAAAGAAATATTTTGCCTAGCAACATTTTGGTGTAGCAGGAGCATTGCTTGTCACCCAAGGAAACTCTGGAGCATCAAGAAAGTTGATTGGGAGAGGATTTGTGCGATCCTGGAAAAATGGGTTTTAGGCCAGAAAAACCATGACCCCGGGGTCATCAAAAATTTGGGTGAAAAAAAAAATTTTGCCTAGAAACATTTTGGAGTAGCAGGATCATTGCTTGTCAACCAAGGTACCTCTGGAGCATCAAGAAACTTGATTGGAAGAGGATTTGTGCGATTCTGGAAAAATGGGTTTCAGGCCAGAAAAACGATGACCCCGGGGTCATCAAAAATTTTGGTGGGAAAAAATATTTTGCCTAGAAACATTTTGGAGTAGCAGGAGCATTGCTTGTCAACCAAGGTAACTCTGGAGCATCAAGAAAGTTGATAGGGAGAGGATTTGTGCGATCCTGGAAAAATGGGTTTCAGGCCAGAAAATCGATGACCCCGGGGTCATCAATAAATTGGTGAAAGAAAATATTTTGCCTAGAAACATTTTGGAGTAGCAGGAGCATTGCTTGTCACCCAAGGAAACTCTGGAGCATCTAGAAAGTTGATTGGGAGAGGATTTGTGCGATCCTGGAAAAATGGGTTTTAGGCCAGAAAAACCATGACCCCGGGGTCATCAAAAATTTGGGTGAAAAAAAAAATTTTGCCTAGAAACATTTTGGAGTAGCAGGATCATTGCTTGTCAACCAAGGTACCTCTGGAGCATCAAGAAACTTGATTGGAAGAGGATTTGTGCGATTCTGGAAAAATGGGTTTCAGGCCAGAAAAACGATGACCCCGGGGTCATCAAAAATTTTGGTGGGAAAAAATATTTTGCCTAGAAACATTTTGGAGTAGCAGGAGCATTGCTTGTCAACCAAGGTAACTCTGGAGCATCAAGAAAGTTGATTGGGAGAGGATTTGTGCGATCCTGGAAAAATGGGTTTCAGGCCAGAAAATCGATGACCCCGGGGTCATCAATAAATTGGTGAAAGAAAATATTTTGCCTAGAAACATTTTGGAGTAGCAGGAGCATTGCTTGTCACCCAAGGAAACTCTGGAGCATCTAGAAAGTTGATTGGGAGAGGATTTGTGCGATCCTGGAAAAATGTGTTTTAGGTCAGAAAAACCATGACCCCGGGGTCATCAAAAATTGGGTGAAAAAAAAATTTTGCCTAGAAACATTTTGGAGTAGCAGGATCATTGCTTGTCAACCAAGGTACCTCTGGAGCATCAAGAAACTTGATTGGAAGAGGATTTGTGCGATTCTGGAAAAATGGGTTTCAGGCCAGAAAAACGATGACCCCGGGGTCATCAAAAATTTTGGTGGGAAAAAATATTTTGCCTAGAAACATTTTGGAGTAGCAGGAGCATTGCTTGTCAACCAAGGTAACTCTGGAGCATCAAGAAAGTTGATTGGGAGAGGATTTGTGCGATCCTGGAAAAATGGGTTTCAGGCCAGAAAATCGATGACCCCGGGGTCATCAATAAATTGGTGAAAGAAAATATTTTGCCTAGAAACATTTTGGAGTAGCAGGAGCATTGCTTGTCACCCAAGGAAACTCTGGAGCATCTAGAAAGTTGATTGGGAGAGGATTTGTGCGATCCTGGAAAAATGTGTTTTAGGTCAGAAAAACCATGACCCCGGGGTCATCAAAAATTTTGGAGGAAAAAAATATTTTGCCTAGAAACCTTTTGGAGTAGCAGGAGCATTGCTTGTCAACCAAGGTACCTCTGGAGCATCAAGAAACTTGATTGGAAGAGGATTTGTGCGATCCTGGATAAATGGGTTTCAGGCCAGGAAAACGATGACCCCAGGGTCATCAAAGATTTTGGTGGGAAAAAAATATTTTGCCTAGAAACATTTTGGAGTAGCAGGAGCATTGCTTGTCAACCAAGGTAACTCTGGAGCATCAAGAAACTTGATTGGGAGAGGATTTGTGCGATCCTGGAAAAATGGGTTTCAGGCCAGGAAAACGATGACCCCGGAGTCATCAAAAATTTTGGTGGAAAAAAAATATTTTCCCTAGAAACATTTTGGAGTAGCAGGAGCATTGCTTGTCAACCAAGGTAACTCTGGAGTATCAAGAAATTTGATTGGGAGAGAATTTGTGCGATCCTGAAAAAATGGGTTTCAGGCCAGAAAAACGATGACCCCGGGGTCATCAAAAAATTGGTGAAAAAAAATATTTTGCCTAGAAACATTTTGGTGTAGCAGGAGCATTGCTTGTCACCCAAGGAAACTCTGGAGCATCAAGAAAGTTGATTGGGAGAGGATTTGTGCGATCCTGGAAAAATGGGTTTCAGGCCAGAAAAACGATGACCCCGGGGTCATCAAAAATTTTGGTGGGAAAAAAATATTTTGCCTAGAAACATTTTGGTGTAGCAGGAGCATTGCTTGTCACCCAAGGAAACTCTGGAGCATCAAGAAACTTGATTGGGAGAGGATTTGTGCGATCCTGGAAAAATGGGTTTCAGGCCAGAAAAACGATGACCCCAGGGTCATCAAAAATTTTGTTGGGAAAAAAATATTTTGCCTAGAAACATTTTGGAGTAGCAGGAGCATTGCTTGTCAACCAAGGTAATTCTGGAGCATCAAGAAACTTGATTGGGAGAGGATTTGTGCGATCCTGGAAAAATGGGTTTCAGGCCAGAAAAACCATGACCCCGGGGTCATCAATAAATTGATGAAAAAAATATTTTGCCTAGAAACATTTTGGTGTAGCAGGAGCATAGCTTGTCAACCAAGGAAACTCTGGAGCATCAAGAAACTTGATTGGAAGAGGATTTGTGCGATCCTGGAAAAATGGGTTTCAGGCCAGAAAAACGATGACCCCGGGTTCATCAAAAAATTGGTGAAAAAAAATATTTTGCCTAGAAACATTTTGGTGTAGCAGGAGCATAGCTTGTCACTCAAGGAAACTCTGGAGCATCAAGAAAGTTGATTGGGAGAGGATTTGTGCGATCCTGGAAAAATGGGTTTCAGGCCAGAAAAACAATGAACCCGGGGTCATCAAAAAATTGGTGAAAAAAAATATTTTGCCTAAAACATTTTGGTGTAGCAGGAGCATTGCATGCCACCCAAGGAAACTCTGGAGCATCTAGAAAGTTGATTGGGAGAGGATTTGTGCGATCCTAGAAAAATGGGTTTTAGGCCAGAAAAACCATGACCCCGGGGTCATCAAACAATATGTGAAAAGAAATATTTTGCCTAGCAACATTTTGGTGTAGCAGGAGCATTGCTTGTCACCCAAGGAAACTCTGGATCATCAAGAAAGTTGATTGGGAGAGGATTTGTGCGATCCTGGAAAAATGGGTTTTAGGCCAGAAAAACCATGACCCCGGGGTCATCAAAAATTTTGGTGGAAAAAAAATATTTTGCCTAGAAACATTTTGGAGTAGCAGGAGCATTGCTTGTCACCCAAGGAAACTCTGGAGCATCAAGAAAGTTGATTGGGAGAGGATTTGTGCGATCCTAGAAAAATGGGTTTTAGGCCAGAAAAACCATGACCCCGGGGTCATCAAACAATATGTGAAAAGAAATATTTTGCCTAGCAACATTTTGGTGTAGCAGGAGCATTGCTTGTCACCCAAGGAAACTCTGGAGCATCAAGAAAGTTGATTGGGAGAGGATTTGTGCGATCCTGGAAAAATGGGTTTTAGGCCAGAAAAACCATGACCCCGGGGTCATCAAAAATTTGGGGGAAAAAAAAATTTTTGCCTAGAAACATTTTGGAGTAGCAGGATCATTGCTTGTCAACCAAGGTACCTCTGGAGCATCAAGAAACTTGATTGGAAGAGGATTTGTGCGATTCTGGAAAAATGGGTTTCAGGCCAGAAAAACGATGACCCCGGGGTCATCAAAAATTTTGGTGGGAAAAAATATTTTGCCTACAAACATTTTGGAGTAGCAGGAGCATTGCGTGTCAACCAAGGTAACTCTGGAGCATCAAGAAAGTTGATTGGGAGAGGATTTGTGCGATCCTGGAAAAATGGGTTTCAGGCCAGAAAAACGATGACCCCGGGGTCATCAATAAATTGGTGAAAGAAAATATTTTGCCTAGAAACATTTTGGAGTAGCAGGAGCATTGCTTGTCACCCAAGGAAACTCTGGAGCATCTAGAAAGTTGATTGGGTGAGGATTTGTGCGATCCAGGAAAAATGGGTTTTAGGTCAGAAAAACCATGACCCCGGGGTCATCAAAAATTTTGGAGGAAAAAAATATTTTGCCTAGAAACCTTTTGGAGTAGCAGGAGCATTGCTTGTCAACCAAGGTACCTCTGGAGCATCAAGAAACTTGATTGGAAGAGGATTTGTGCGATTCTGGAAAAATGGGTTTCAGGCCAGAAAAACGATGACCCCGGGGTCATCAATAAATTGATGAAAAAAATATTTTGCCTAGAAACATTTTGGAGTAGCAGGAGCATTGCTTGTCAACCAAGGTAACTCTGGAGCATCAAGAAACTTGATTGGGAGAGGATTTGTGCGATCCTGGAAAAATGGGTTTCAGGCCAGGAAAACGATGACCCCAGGGTCATCAAAGATTTTGGTGGGAAAAAAATATTTTGCCTAGAAACATTTTGGAGTAGCAGGAGCATTGCTTGTCAACCAAGGTAACTCTGGAGCATCAAGAAACTTGATTGGGAGAGGATTTGTGCGATCCTAGAAAAATGGGTTTTAGGCCAGAAAAACCATGACCCCGGGGTCATCAAACAATATGTGAAAAGAAATATTTTGCCTAGCAACATTTTGGTGTAGCAGGAGCATTGCTTGTCACCCAAGGAAACTCTGGAGCATCAAGAAAGTTGATTGGGAGAGGATTTGTGCGATCCTGGAAAAATGGGTTTTAGGCCAGAAAAACCATGACCCCGGGGTCATCAAAAATTTGGGGGGAAAAAAAAAATTTGCCTAGAAACATTTTGGAGTAGCAGGATCATTGCTTGTCAACCAAGGTACCTCTGGAGCATCAAGAAACTTGATTGAAAGAGGATTTGTGCGATTCTGGAAAAATGGGTTTCAGGCCAGAAAAACGATGACCCCGGGGTCATCAAAAATTTTGGTGGGAAAAAATATTTTGCCTAGAAACATTTTGGAGTAGCAGGAGCATTGCTTGTCAACCAAGGTAACTCTGGAGCATCAAGAAAGTTGATTGGGAGAGGATTTGTGCGATCCTGGAAAAATGGGTTTCAGGCCAGAAAAACGATGACCCCGGGGTCATCAATAAATTGGTGAAAGAAAATATTTTGCCTAGAAACATTTTGGAGTAGCAGGAGCATTGCTTGTCACCCAAGGAAACTCTGGAGCATCTAGAAAGTTGATTGGGAGAGGATTTGTGCGATCCTGGAAAAATGGGTTTTAGGTCAGAAAAACCATGACCCCGGGGTCATCAAAAATTTTGGAGGAAAAAAATATTTTGCCTAGAAACCTTTTGGAGTAGCAGGAGCATTGCTTGTCAACCAAGGTACCTCTGGAGCATCAAGAAACTTGATTGGAAGAGGATTTGTGCGATTCTGGAAAAATGGGTTTCAGGCCAGAAAAACGATGACCCCGGGGTCATCAAAAATTTTGATGGGAAAAAAATATTTTGCCTAGAAACATTTTGGAGTAGCAGGAGCATTGCTTGTCAACCAAGGTAACTCTGGAGCATCAAGAAACTTGATTGGGAGAGGATTTGTGCGATCCTGGAAAAAAGGGTTTCAGGCCAGGAAAACGATGACCCCAGGGTCATCAAAGATTTTGGTGGGAAAAAAATATTTTGCCTAGAAACATTTTGGAGTAGCAGGAGCATTGCTTGTCAACCAAGGTAACTCTGGAGCATCAAGAAACTTGATTGGAAGAGGATTTGTGCGATCCTGGAAAAATGGGTTTCAGGGCAGGAAAACGATGACCCCGAGGTCATCAAAAATTTTGGTGGAAAAAAAATATTTTGCCTAGAAACATTTTGGTGTAGCAGGAGCATTGCTTGTCAACCAAGGTAACTCTGGAGCATCAAGAAAGTTGATTGGGAGAGGATTTGTGCGATCCTGAAAAAATGGGTTTCAGGCCAGAAAAACGATGACCCCGGGGTCATCAAAAAATTTGGTGAAAAAAAATATTTTGCCTAGAAACATTTTGGTGTAGCAGGAGCATTGCTTGTCACCCAAGGAAACTCTGGAGCATCAAGAAAGTTTATTGGGAGAGGATTTGTGCGATCCTGGAAAAATGGGTTTTAGGCCAGAAAAACCATGACCCCGGGGTTATCAAAAATTTTTGTGGAAAAAAAATATTTTGCCTAGAAACATTTTGGAGTAGCAGGAGCATTGCTTGTCAACCAAGGTACCTCTGGAGCATCAAGAAACTTGATTGGAAGAGGATTTGTGCGATCCTGGAAAAATGGGTTTCAGGCCAGAAAAACCATGACCCCGGGGTCAACAAAAATTTTGGTGGGAAAAAAATATTTTGCCTAGAATCATTATGGAGTAGCAGGAGCATTGCTTGTCAACCAAGGTAACTCTGGAGCATCAAGAAACTTGATTGGGTGAGGATTTGTGCGATCCTGGAAAAATGGGTTTCAGGCCAGGAAAACGATGACCCCGGGGTCATCAAAAAATTGGTGAAAGAAAATATTTTGCCTAGAAACATTTTGGTGTAGCAGGAGCATAGCTTGTCACCCAAGGAAACTCTGGAGCATCAAGAAAGTTGATTGGGAGAGGATTTGTGCGATCCTGGAAAAATGGGTTTCAGGCCAGAAAAACCATGACCCCGGGGTCATCAAAAAATTGGTGAAAAAATATATTTTGCCTAGAAACATTTTGGTGTAGCAGGAGCATTGCTTGTCACCCAAGGAAACTCTGGAGCATCAAGAAAGTTGATTGGGAGAGGATTTGTGCGATCCTGGAAAAATGGGTTTTAGGCCAAAAAAAACCATGACCCCGGGGTCATCAAAAATTTTGGTGGAAAAAAAATATTTTGCCTAGCAACATCTTGGAGTAGCAGGAGCATTGCTTGTCAACCAAGGAAACTCTGGAGCATCAAGAAAGTTGATTGGGAGAGGATTTGTGCAATCCTGGAAAAATGGGTTTCAGGCCAGAAAAACGATGACCCCGGGTTCATCAAAAAATTGGTGAAAAAAAATATTTTGCCTAGAAACATTTTGGTGTAGCAGGAGCATTGCTTGTCACCGAAGGAAACTCTGGAGCATCAAGAAACTTGATTGGGAGAGGATTTGTGCGATCCTGGAAAAATCGGTTTCAGGCCAGAAAAACGATGACCCCGGGGTCATCAAAAAATTGGTGAAAAAAAATATTTTGCCTAGAAACATTTTGGTGTAGCAGGAGCATAGCTTGTCACCCAAGGAAACTCTGGAGCATCAAGAAATTTGATTGGGAGAGGATTAGTGCGATCCTGGAAAAATGGGTTTTAGGCCAGAAAAACCATGACCCCGGGGTCATCAAAAAATTGGTGAAAAAAAATATTTTGCCTAGAAACATTTTGGTGTAGCAAGAACATTGCTTGTCAATCAAGGTACCTCTGGAGCATCAAGAAAGTTGATTGGGAGAGGATTTGTGCGATCCTGGAAAAATGGGTTTCAGGCCTGAAAAACGATGACCCCGGGGTCATCAAAAAATTGGTGAAAAAAAATATTTTGCCTAGAAACATTTTGGTGTAGCAGGAGCATTGCTTGTCACCCAAGGAAAGTCTGGAGCATCAAGAAACATGATTGGGAGAGGATTTGTGCGATCCTGGAAAAATCGGTTTCAGGCCAGAAAAACGATGACCCCGGGGTCATCAAAAAATTGGTGAAAGAAAATATTTTGCCTAGAAAATTTTTGGTGTAGCAGGAGCAAAGCTTGTCACCCAAGGCAACTCTGGAGCATCAAGATAGTTGATTGGGAGAGGATTTGTGCGAACCTGGAAAAATGGGTTTCAGGCCTGAAAAACGATGACCCCGGGGTCATCAAAAAATTGGTGAAAAAAAATATTTTGCCTAGAAACATTTTGGTGTAGCAGGAGCATAGCTTGTCACCCAAGGAAACTCTGGAGCGTCAAGAAATTTGATTGGGAGAGGATTAGTGCGATCCTGAAAAAATGTGTTTCAGGCGAGAAAAACGATGACCCCGGGGTCATCAAAAATTTGGTGAAAAAAAATATTTTGCCTAGAAACATTTTGGTGTAGCAGGAGCATTGTTTGTCACCCAAGGAAACTCTGGAGCATCAAGAAACTTGATTGGAAGAGGATTTGTGCGATCCTGGAAAAATGGGTTTCAGGCCAGAAAAACGATGACCCCGGGGTCATCAAAAAATTGGTGAAAAAAAATATTTTGCCTAGAAACATTTTGGTGTAGCAGGAGCATAGCTTGTCACCCAAGGAAACTCTGGAGCATCAAGAAAGTTGATTGGGAGAGGATTTGTGCGATCCTGGAAAAATGGGTTTCAGGCCAGAAAAACCATAACCCCGGGGTCATCAAAAAATTGGTGAAAAAAAATATTTTGCCTAGAAACATTTTGGTGTAGCAGGAGCATTGCTTGAAACCCAAGGAAACTCTGGAGCATCAAGAAAGTTGATTGGGAGAGGATTTGTGCATTCCTGGAAAAATGGGTTTCAGGCCAGAAAATCCATGACCCCGTGGTCATCAATAAATTGGTGAAAGAAAGTATTTTGCCTAGAAAATTTTTGGTGTAGCAGGAGCATTGCCTGTCAACCAAGGTAACTCTGGAGCATCAAGAAACTTGATTGGGAGAGGATTTGTGCGATCCTGGAAAAATGGGTTTCAGGCCAGAAAAACCATGACCCCGGGGTCATCAAAAAATTGGTGAAAGAAAATATTTTGCCTAGAAAATTTTTGGTGTAGCAGGAGCATAGCTTGTCACCCAAGGAAACTCTGGAGCATCAAGAAAGTTGATTGGGAGAGGATTTGTGCGATCCTGGAAATATGGGTTTCAGGCGAGAAAAACAATGACCCCGGGGTCATCAAAAAATTGGTGAAAAAAAATATTTTGCCGAGAAACATTTTGGTGTAGCAGGAGCATTGTTTGTCACCCAAGGAAACTCTGGAGCATCAAGAAAGTTGATTGGAAGAGGATTTGTGCGATCCTGGAAAAATGGGTTTCAGGCCAGAAATACCATGACCCCGGGGTCATCAAAAATTTTGGTGGAAAAAATTTATTTTCCCTAGAAACATTTTGGAGTAGCAGGAGCATTGCTTGTCAACCAAGGTACCTCTGGAGCATCAAGAAACTTGATTGGAAGAGGATTTGTGCGATTCTGGAAAAATGGGTTTCAGGCCAGAAAAACGATGACCCCGGGGTCATCAAAAATTTTGGTGGGAAAAAAATATTTTGCCTAGAAACATTTTGGAGTAGCAGGAGCATTGCTTGTCAACCAAGGAAACTCTGGAGCATCAAGAAAATTGATTGGGAGAGGATTTGTGCGATCCTGGAAAAATGGGTTTCAGGCCAGAAAAACGATGACTCCGGGGTCATCAATAAATTGGTGAAAGAAAGTATTTTGCCTAGAAACATTTTGGTGTAGCAGGAGCATAGCTTGTCACCCAAGGAAATTCTGGAGCATCAAGAAAGTTGATTGGGAGAGGATTTGTGCGATCCTGGAAAAATAGGTTTCAGGCCAGAAAAACGATGACCCCGGGGTCATCAAAAAATTGGTGAAAAAAAATATTTTGCCTAGAAACATTTTGGTGTAGCAGGAACATTGCTTGTCACCCAAGGAAACTCTGGAGCATCAAGGAACTTGATTGGAAGAGGATTTGTGCATTCCTGGAAAAATGGGTTTCAGGCCAGAATAACCATGACCCCGGGGTCATCAAAAATTTTTGTGGAAAAAATATATTTTCCCTAGAAACATTTTGGAGTAGCAGGAGCATTGCTTGTCAACCAAGGTAACTCTGGAGCACCAAGAAACTTGATTGGGAGAGGATTTGTGCGATCCTGGAAAAATCGGTTTCAGGCCAGAAAAACAATGACCCCGGGGTCATCAAAAAATTGGTGAAAGAAAATATTTTGCCTAGAAACTTTTTGGTGTAGCAGGAGCATAGCTTGTCACCCAAGGAAATTCTGGAGCATCAAGAAAGTTGATTGAGAGAGGATTTGTGCGATCCTGGAAAAATGGGTTTCAGGCCTGAAAAACGATGACCCCGGGGTCATCAAAAAATTGGTCAAAAAAATTTTTTGCCTGGAAACATTTTGGTGTAGCAGGAGCATTGTTTGTCACCCAAGGAAACTCTGGAGCATCAAGAAAGTTGATTGGAAGAGGATTTGTGTGATCCTGGAAAAATGGGTTTCAGGCCAGAAAAACCATGACCCCGGGGTCATCAAAAATTTTGGTGGAAAAAATATATTTTCCCTAGAAACATTTTGGAGTAGCAGGAGCATTGCTTGTCAACCAAGGTAACTCTGGAGCATCAAGAAACTTGATTGGGAGAGGATTTGTGCGATCCTGGAAAAATGGGTTTCAGGCCAGAAAAACGATGACCCCGGGGTCATCAATAAATTGGTGAAAGAAAGTATTTTGCCTAGAAACATTTTGGTGTAGCAGGAGCATAGCTTGTCACCCAAGGAAACTCTGGAGCATCAAGAAAGTTGATTGGGAGAGGATTTGTGCGATCCTGGAAAAATAGGTTTCAGGCCAGAAAAACGATGACCCCGGGGTCATCAAAAAATTGGTGAAAAAAAATATTTTGCCTAGAAACATTTTGGTGTAGCAGGAGCATTGCTTGTCATCCAAGGAAACTCTGGAGCATCAAGAAACTTGATTGGGAGAGGATTTGTGCGATCCTGGAAAAATGGATTTCAGGCCAGAAAAACCATGACCCCGGGGTCATCAAAAAATTGGTGAAAAAAAATATTTTGCCTAGAAACATTTTGGTGTAGCAGGAGCATAGCTTGTCAACCAAGGTAACTCTGGAGCATCAAGAAACTTGATTGGAAGAGGATTTGTGCGATCCTGGAAAAATGGGTTTCAGGCCAGAAAAACGATGACCCCGGGGTCATCAAAAAATTGGTGAAAAAAAATATTTTGCCTAGAAACATTTTGGTGTAGCAGGAGCATAGCTTGTCACCCAAGGAAACTCTGGAGCATCAAGAAAGTTGATTGGGAGAGGATTTGTGCGATCCTGGAAAAATGGGTTTCAGGCCAGAAAAACCATAACCCCGGGGTCATCAAAAATTTGGTGAAAAAAAATATTTTGCCTAGAAACATTTTGGTGTAGCAGGAGCATTGCTTGAAACCCAAGGAAACTCTGGAGCATCAAGAAAGTTGATTGGGAGAGGATTTGTGCGATCCTGGAAAAATGGCTTTTAGGCCAGAAAAACCATGACCCCGGGGTCATCCAAAATTTTGGTGGAAAAAAAATATTTTGCCTAGAAACATTTTGGAGTAGCAGGAGCATTGCTTGTCAACCAAGGTACCTCTGGAGCATCAAGAAAGTTGATTGGGAGAGGATTTGTGCGATCCAGGAAAAATGGGTTTCAGGCCTGAAAAACGATGACCCCGGGGTCATCAAAAAATTGGTGAAAAAAAATATTTTGCCTAGAAACTTTTTGGTGTAGCAGGAGCATAGCTTGTCACCCAAGGAAACACTGGAGCATCAAGAAAGTTGATTGGGAGAGGATTTGTGCGATCCTGGAAAAATGGGTTTCAGGCCAGAAAAACCATGACCCCGGGGTCATCAAAAAATTGGTGAAAAAAAATATTTTCCCTAGAAACATTTTGGTGTAGCAGGAGCATTGCTTATCAACCAAGGTACCTCTGGAGCATCAAGAAACTTGATTGGAAGAGGATTTGTGCGATCCTGGAAAAATGGGTTTCAGGCCAGAAAAACGATGACCCCGGGGTCATCAAAAAATTGGTGAAAAAAAATATTTTGCCTAGAAACATTTTGGTGTAGCAGGAGCATAGCTTGTCACCCAAGGAAACACTGGAGCATCAAGAAAGTTGATTGGGAGAGGATTTGTGCATTCCTGGAGAAATGGGTTTTAGGCCAGAAAAACCATGACCCCGGGGTCATCAAAAATTTTGGTGGAAAAAAAATATTTTGCATAGAAACATTTTGGAGTAGCAGGAGCATTGCTTGTCAACCAAGGTACCTCTGGAGCATCAAGAAACTTGACTGGAAGAGGATTTGTGCGATCCTGGAAAAATGGGTTTCAGGCCAGAAAAACCATGACCCCGGGGTCATCAAAAATTTTGGTGGAAAAAATTTATTTTCCCTAGAAACATTTTGGAGTAGCAGGAGCATTGCTTGTCAACCAAGGTACCTCTGGAGCATCAAGAAACTTGATTGGAAGAGGATTTGTGCGATTCTGGAAAAATGGGTTTCAGGCCAGAAAAACGATGACCCCGGGGTCATCAAAAATTTTGGTGGGAAAAAAATATTTTGCCTAGAAACATTTTGGAGTAGCAGGAGCATTGCTTGTCAACCAAGGAAACTCTGGAGCATCAAGAAAATTGATTGGGAGAGGATTTGTGCGATCCTGGAAAAATGGGTTTCAGGCCAGAAAAACGATGACCCTGGGGTCATCAATAAATTGGTGAAAGAAAGTATTTTGCCTAGAAACATTTTGGTGTAGCAGGAGCATAGCTTGTCACCCAAGGAAACTCTGGAGCATCAAGAAAGTTGATTGGGAGAGGATTTGTGCGATCCTGGAAAAATAGATTTCAGGCCAGAAAAACGATGACCCCGGGGTCATCAAAAAATTGGTGAAAAAAAATATTTTGCCTAGAAACTTTTTGGTGTAGCAGGAACATTGCTTGTCAGCCAAGGAAACTCTCGAGCATCAAGGAACTTGATTGGAAGAGGATTTGTGCATTCCTGGAAAAATGGGTTTCAGGCCAGAATAACCATGACCCCGGGGTCATCAAAAATTTTTGAGGAAAAAATATATTTTCCCTAGAAACATTTTGGAGTAGCAGGAGCATTGCTTGTCAACCAAGGTAACTCTGGAGCATCAAGAAATTTGATTGGGAGAGGATTTGTGCAATCCTGGAAAAATCGGTTTCAGGCCAGAATAACCATGACCCCGGAGTCATCAAAAATTTTGGTGGAAAAAATATATATTCCCTAGAAACATTTTGGAGTAGCAGGAGCATTGCTTGTCAACCAAGGTAACTCTGGAGCATCAAGAAATTTGATTGGGAGAGGATTTGTGCAATCCTGGAAAAATCGGTTTCAGGCCAGAATAACCATGACCCCGGAGTCATCAAAAATTTTGGTGGAAAAAATATATATTCCCTAGAAACATTTTGGAGTAGCAGGAGCATTGCTTGTCACCCAAGGAAACTCTGGAGCATCTAGAAAGTTGATTGGGAGAGGATATGTGCGATCCTGGAAAAATGGTTTTAGGTGAGAAAAACCATGACCCCGGGGTCATCAAAAATTTTGGTGGAAAAAAATATTTTGCCTAGAAACATTTTGGAGTAGCAGGAGCATTGCTTGTCAACCAAGGTACCTCTGGAGCATCAAGAAACTTGATTGGAAGAGGATTTGTGCGATTCTGGAAAAATGGGTTTCAGGCCAGAAAAACGATGACCCCGGGGTCATCAAAAATTTTGGTGGGGAAAAAATATTTACCCTAGAAACATTTTGGAGTAGCAGGACAATTGCCTGTCAACCAAGGTACCTCTGGAGCATCAAGAATCTTGATTGGAAGAGGATTTGTGCGATTCTGGAAAAATGGGTTTCAGGCCAGCAAAACAATGACCCCGGGATCATCAAAAATTTTGGAGGGGAAAAAAATATTTTGCCTAGAAACATTTTGGAGTAGCAGGAGCATTGCTTGTCAACCAAGGTAACTCTGGAGCATCAAGAAACTTGATTGGGAGAAGATTTGTGCGATCCTGGAAAAATGGGTTTCAGGCCAGAAAAACGATGACCCCGGGGTCATCCATAAATTGGTGAAAAAAATATTTTGCCTAGAAACATTTTGGTGTAGCAGGAGCATTGCTTGTCACCCAAGGAAACTCTGGAGCATCTAGAAAGTTGATTGGGAGAGGATTTGTGCGATCCTGGAAAAATGGATTTTAGGCCAGAAAAACCATGACACCGGGGTCATCAAAAATTATGGTGGAAAAAAAATATTTTGCCTAGAAATATTTTGGAGTAGCAGGAGCATTGCTTGTCACCCAAGGAAACTCTGGAGCATCCAGAAAGTTGATTGGGAGAGGATTTGTGCGATCCTGGAAAAATGGGTTTTAGGCCAGAAAAACCATGACCCCGGGGTCATCAAATATTTTGGTGGAAAAAAAATATTTTGCCTAGAAACATTTTGGAGTAGCAGGAGCATTGCTTGTCAACCAAGGTACCTCTGGAGCATCAAGAAACTTGATTGGAAGAGGATTTGTGCGATTCTGGAAAAATGGGTTTCAGGCCAGAAAAACGATGACCCCGGGGTCATCAAAAATTTTGTTGGGAAAAATTATATTGCCTAGAAACATTTTGAGTAGCAGGAGCATTGCTTGTCAACCAAGGTAACTCTGGAGCATCAAGAAAGTTGATTGGGAGAGGATTTGTGCGATCCTGGAAAAATGGGTTTCAGGCCAGAAAAACGATGACCCCGGGGTCATCAAAAATTTTGGTGGAAAAAAAATATTTTGCCTAGAAACATTTTGGAGTAGCAGGAGCATTGATGGTCAACCAAGGAAACTCTGGAGCATCAAGAAAGTTGATTGGGAGAGGATTTGTGCAATCCTGGAAAAATCGGTTTCAGGCCAGAATAACCATGACCCCGGAGTCATCAAAAATTTTGGTGGAAAAAATATATATTCCCTAGAAACATTTTGGAGTAGCAGGAGCATTGCTTGTCACCCAGGAAACTCTGGAGCATCTAGAAAGTTGATTGGGAGAGGATATGTGCGATCCTGGAAAAATGGGTTTTAGGTGAGAAAAACCATGACCCCGGGGTCATCAAAAATTTTGGTGGAAAAAAATATTTTGCCTAGAAACATTTTGGAGTAGCAGGAGCATTGCTTGTCAACCAAGGTACCTCTGGAGCATCAAGAAACTTGATTGGAAGAGGATTTGTGCGATTCTGGAAAAATGGGTTTCAGGCCAGAAAAACGATAACCCCGGGGTCATCAAAAATTTTGGTGGGAAAAAAATATTTACCCTAGAAACATTTTGGAGTAGCAGGACAATTGCCTGTCAACCAAGGTACCTCTGGAGCATCAAGAATCTTGATTGGAAGAGGATTTGTGCGATTCTGGAAAAATGGGTTTCAGGCCAGAAAAACGATGACCCCGGGATCATCAAAAATTTTGGAGGGGAAAAAAATATTTTGCCTAGAAACATTTTGGAGTAGCAGGAGCATTGCTTGTCAACCAAGGTAACTCTGGAGCATCAAGAAACTTGATTGGAGAAGATTTGTGCGATCCTGGAAAAATGGGTTTCAGGCCAGAAAAACGATGACCCCGGGGTCATCCATAAATTGGTGAAAAAAATATTTTGCCTAGAAACATTTTGGAGTAGCAGGAGCATTGCTTGTCAACCAAGGTAACTCTGGAGCATCAAGAAACTTGATTGGAAGAGGATTTGTGCGATTCTGGAAAAATTGGTTTCAGGCCAGAAAAACGATGACCCCGGGGTCATCAAAAATTTTGTTGGGAAAAATTATATTGCCTAGAAACATTTTGGAGTAGCAGGAGCATTGCTTGTCAACCAAGGTAACTCTGGAGCATCAAGAAGTTGATTGGGAGAGGATTTGTGCGATCCTGAAAAAATGGGTTTCAGGCCAGAAAAACGATGACCCCGGGGTCATCAATAAATTGGTGAAAGAAAATATTTTGCCTAGAAACATTTTGGTGTAGCAGGAGCATAGCTTGTCACCCAAGTTAACTCTGGAGCATCAAGAAAGTTGATTGGGAGAGGATTTGTGCGATACTTTAAAAATGGGTTTCAGGCCAGAAAAACGATGACCCCGGGGTCATCAAAAAATTGGTGAAAAAAAATATTTTTCCTAGAAACATTTTGGTGTAGCAGGAGCATTGCTTGTCACCCAAGGAAACTCTGGAGTATCAAGAAAGTTGATTGGAAGAGGATTTGTGCGATCCTGGAAAAATGGGTTTTAGGCCAAAAAGAACCATGACCCCGGGGTCATCAAAAATTTTGGTGGAAAAAAAATATTTTGCCTAGAAACATTTTGGAGTAGCAGGAGCATTGATGGTCAACCAAGGAAACTCTGGAGCATCAAGAAATTTGATTGGGAGAGGATTTGTGCAATCCTGGAAAAATCGGTTTCAGGCCAGAATAACCATGACCCCGGAGTCATCAAAAATTTTGGTGGAAAAAATATATATTCCCTAGAAACATTCTGGAGTAGCAGGAGCATTGCTTGTCACCCAAGGAAACTCTGGAGCATCAAGAAAGTTGATTGGGAGAGGATTTGTGCGATCCTAGAAAAATGGGTTTTAGGCCAGAAAAACCATGACCCCGGGGTCATCAAACAATATGTGAAAAGAAATATTTTGCCTAGCAACATTTTGGTGTAGCAGGAGCATTGCTTGTCACCCAAGGAAACTCTGGAGCATCAAGAAAGTTGATTGGGAGAGGATTTGTGCGATCCTGGAAAAATGGGTTTTAGGCCAGAAAAACCATGACCCCCGGGGTCATCAAAAATTTGGGTGAAAAAAAAAATTTTGCCTAGAAACATTTTGGAGTAGCAGGATCATTGCTTGTCAACCAAGGTACCTCTGGAGCATCAAGAAACTTGATTGGAAGAGGATTTGTGCGATTCTGGAAAAATGGGTTTCAGGCCAGAAAAACGATGACCCCGGGGTCATCAAAAATTTTGGTGGGAAAAAATATTTTGCCTAGAAACATTTTGGAGTAGCAGGAGCATTGCTTGTCAACCAAGGTAACTCTGGAGCATCAAGAAAGTTGATTGGGAGAGGATTTGTGCGATCCTGGAAAAATGGGTTTCAGGCCAGAAAATCGATGACCCCGGGGTCATCAATAAATTGGTGAAAGAAAATATTTTGCCTAGAAACATTTTGGAGTAGCAGGAGCATTGCTTGTCACCCAAGGAAACTCTGGAGCATCTAGAAAGTTGATTGGGAGAGGATTTGTGCGATCCTGGAAAAATGTGTTTTAGGTCAGAAAAACCATGACCCCGGGGTCATCAAAAATTTTGGAGGAAAAAAATATTTTGCCTAGAAACCTTTTGGAGTAGCAGGAGCATTGCTTGTCAACCAAGGTACCTCTGGAGCATCAAGAAACTTGATTGGAAGAGGATTTGTGCGATCCTGGATAAATGGGTTTCAGGCCAGGAAAACGATGACCCCAGGGTCATCAAAGATTTTGGTGGGAAAAAAATATTTTGCCTAGAAACATTTTGGAGTAGCAGGAGCATTGCTTGTCAACCAAGGTAACTCTGGAGCATCAAGAAACTTGATTGGGAGAGGATTTGTGCGATCCTGGAAAAATGGGTTTCAGGCCAGGAAAACGATGACCCGGAGTCATCAAAAATTTTGGTGGAAAAAAAAATATTTTGCCTAGAAACATTTTGGTGTAGCAGGAGCATTGCTTGTCAACCAAGGTAACTCTGGAGTATCAAGAAAGTTGATTGGGAGAGAATTTGTGCGATCCTGAAAAAATGGGTTTCAGGCCAGAAAAACGATGACCCCGGGGTCATCAAAAAATTGGTGAAAAAAAATATTTTGCCTAGAAACATTTTGGTGTAGCAGGAGCATTGCTTGTCACCCAAGGAAACTCTGAGCATCAAGAAAGTTGATTGGGAGAGGATTTGTGCGATCCTGGAAAAATGGGTTTCAGGCCAGAAAAACGATGACCCCGGGGTCATCAAAAATTTTGGTGGGAAAAAAATATTTTGCCTAGAAACATTTTGGTGTAGCAGGAGCATTGCTTGTCACCCAAGGAAACTCTGGAGCATCAAGAAACTTGATTGGGAGAGGATTTGTGCGATCCTGGAAAAATGGGTTTCAGGCCAGAAAAACGATGACCCCAGGGTCATCAAAAATTTTGTTGGGAAAAAAATATTTTGCCTAGAAACATTTTGGAGTAGCAGGAGCATTGCTTGTCAACCAAGGTAATTCTGGAGCATCAAGAAACTTGATTGGGAGAGGATTTGTGCGATCCTGGAAAAATGGGTTTCAGGCCAGAAAAACCATGACCCCGGGGTCATCAATAAATTGATGAAAAAAATATTTTGCCTAGAAACATTTTGGTGTAGCAGGAGCATAGCTTGTCAACCAAGGAAACTCTGGAGCATCAAGAAACTTGATTGGAAGAGGATTTGTGCGATCCTGGAAAAATGGGTTTCAGGCCAGAAAAACGATGACCCCGGGTTCATCAAAAAATTGGTGAAAAAAAATATTTTGCCTAGAAACATTTTGGTGTAGCAGGAGCATAGCTTGTCACTCAAGGAAACTCTGGAGCATCAAGAAAGTTGATTGGGAGAGGATTTGTGCGATCCTGGAAAAATGGGTTTCAGGCCAGAAAAACAATGAACCCGGGGTCATCAAAAAATTGGTGAAAAAAAATATTTTGCCTAGAAACATTTTGGTGTAGCAGGAGCATTGCATGTCACCCAAGGAAACTCTGGAGCATCTAGAAAGTTGATTGGGAGAGGATTTGTGCGATCCTAGAAAAATGGGTTTTAGGCCAGAAAAACCATGACCCCGGGGTCATCAAACAATATGTGAAAAGAAATATTTTGCCTAGCAACATTTTGGTGTAGCAGGAGCATTGCTTGTCACCCAAGGAAACTCTGGATCATCAAGAAAGTTGATTGGGAGAGGATTTGTGCGATCCTGGAAAAATGGGTTTTAGGCCAGAAAAACCATGACCCCGGGGTCATCAAAAATTTTGGTGGAAAAAAAATATTTTGCCTAGAAACATTTTGGAGTAGCAGGAGCATTGCTTGTCACCCAAGGAAACTCTGGAGCATCAAGAAAGTTGATTGGGAGAGGATTTGTGCGATCCTAGAAAAATGGGTTTTAGGCCAGAAAAACCATGACCCCGGGGTCATCAAACAATATGTGAAAAGAAATATTTTGCCTAGCAACATTTTGGTGTAGCAGGAGCATAGCTTGTCACCCAAGGAAACTCTGGAGCATCAAGAAAGTTGATTGGGAGAGGATTTGTGCGATCCTGGAAAAATGGGTTTTAGGCCAGAAAAACCATGACCCCGGGGTCATCAAAAATTTGGGGAAAAAAAAAATTTTTGCCTAGAAACATTTTGGAGTAGCAGGATCATTGCTTGTCAACCAAGGTACCTCTGGAGCATCAAGAAACTTGATTGGAAGAGGATTTGTGCGATTCTGGAAAAATGGGTTTCAGGCCAGAAAAACGATGACCCCGGGGTCATCAAAAATTTTGGTGGGAAAAAATATTTTGCCTACAAACATTTTGGAGTAGCAGGAGCATTGCGTGTCAACCAAGGTAACTCTGGAGCATCAAGAAAGTTGATTGGGAGAGGATTTGTGCGATCCTGGAAAAATGGGTTTCAGGCCAGAAAAACGATGACCCCGGGGTCATCAATAAATTGGTGAAAGAAAATATTTTGCCTAGAAACATTTTGGAGTAGCAGGAGCATTGCTTGTCACCCAAGGAAACTCTGGAGCATCTAGAAAGTTGATTGGGTGAGGATTTGTGCGATCCAGGAAAAATGGGTTTTAGGTCAGAAAAACCATGACCCCGGGGTCATCAAAAATTTTGGAGGAAAAAAATATTTTGCCTAGAAACCTTTTGGAGTAGCAGGAGCATTGCTTGTCAACCAAGGTACCTCTGGAGCATCAAGAAACTTGATTGGAAGAGGATTTGTGCGATTCTGGAAAAATGGGTTTCAGGCCAGAAAAACGATGACCCCGGGGTCATCAATAAATTGATGAAAAAAATATTTTGCCTAGAAACATTTTGGAGTAGCAGGAGCATTGCTTGTCAACCAAGGTAACTCTGGAGCATCAAGAAACTTGATTGGGAGAGGATTTGTGCGATCCTGGAAAAATGGGTTTCAGGCCAGGAAAACGATGACCCCAGGGTCATCAAAGATTTTGGTGGAAAAAAATATTTTGCCTAGAAACATTTTGGAGTAGCAGGAGCATTGCTTGTCAACCAAGGTAACTCTGGAGCATCAAGAAACTTGATTGGGAGAGGATTTGTGCGATCCTAGAAAAATGGGTTTTAGGCCAGAAAAACCATGACCCCGGGGTCATCAAACAATATGTGAAAAGAAATATTTTGCCTAGCAACATTTTGGTGTAGCAGGAGCATTGCTTGTCACCCAAGGAAACTCTGGAGCATCAAGAAAGTTGATTGGGAGAGGATTTGTGCGATCCTGGAAAAATGGGTTTTAGGCCAGAAAAACCATGACCCCGGGGTCATCAAAAATTTGGGGGGAAAAAAAAATTTTGCCTAGAAACATTTTGGAGTAGCAGGATCATTGCTTGTCAACCAAGGTACCTCTGGAGCATCAAGAAACTTGATTGGAAGAGGATTTGTGCGATTCTGGAAAAATGGGTTTCAGGCCAGAAAAACGATGACCCCGGGGTCATCAAAAATTTTGGTGGGAAAAAATATTTTGCCTAGAAACATTTTGGAGTAGCAGGAGCATTGCTTGTCAACCAAGGTAACTCTGGAGCATCAAGAAAGTTGATTGGGAGAGGATTTGTGCGATCCTGGAAAAATGGGTTTCAGGCCAGAAAAACGATGACCCCGGGGTCATCAATAAATTGGTGAAAGAAAATATTTTGCCTAGAAACATTTTGGAGTAGCAGGAGCATTGCTTGTCACCCAAGGAAACTCTGGAGCATCTAGAAAGTTGATTGGGAGAGGATTTGTGCGATCCTGGAAAAATGGGTTTTAGGCCAGAAAAACCATGACCCGGGGTCATCAAAAATTTGGAGGAAAAAAATATTTTGCCTAGAAACCTTTTGGAGTAGCAGGAGCATTGCTTGTCAACCAAGGTACCTCTGGAGCATCAAGAAACTTGATTGGAAGAGGATTTGTGCGATTCTGGAAAAATGGGTTTCAGGCCAGAAAAACGATGACCCCGGGGTCATCAAAAATTTTGGTGGGAAAAAAATATTTTGCCTAGAAACATTTTGGAGTAGCAGGAGCATTGCTTGTCAACCAAGGTAACTCTGGAGCATCAAGAAACTTGATTGGGAGAGGATTTGTGCGATCCTGGAAAAATGGGTTTCAGGCCAGGAAAACGATGACCCCAGGGTCATCAAAGATTTTGGTGGGAAAAAAATATTTTGCCTAGAAACATTTTGGAGTAGCAGGAGCATTGCTTGTCAACCAAGGTAACTCTGGAGCATCAAGAAACTTGATTGGGAGAGGATTTGTGCGATCCTGGAAAAATGGGTTTCAGGCCAGAAAAACCATGACCCCGGGGTCATCAAAAAATTGGTGAAAAAAAATATTTTGCCTAGAAACATTTTGGTGTAGCAGGAGCATTGCTTGTCACCCAAGGAAACTCTGGAGCATCAAGAAACTTGATTGGGAGAGGATTTGTGCGATCCTGGAAAAATGGTTTCAGGCCAGAAAAACGATGACCCCGGGGTCATCAAAAATTTTGGTGGGAAAAAAATATTTTGCCTAGAAACATTTTGGAGTAGCAGGAGCATTGCTTGTCAACCAAGGTACCTCTGGATCATCAAGAAACTTGATTGGAAGAGGATTTGTGCGATTCTGGAAAAATGGGTTTCAGGCCAGAAAAACGATGACCCCAGGGTCATCAAAAATTTTGTTGGGAAAAAAATATTTTGCCTAGAAACATTTTGGAGTAGCAGGAGCATTGCTTGTCAACCAAGGTAATTCTGGAGCATCAAGTAACTTGATTGGGAGAGGATTTGTGCGATCCTGGAAAAATGGGTTTCAGGCCAGAAAAACCATGACCCCGGGGTCAGCAATAAATTGGTGAAAAAAAATATTTTGCCTAGAAACATTTTGGTGTAGCAGGAGCATAGCTTGTCACCCAAGGAACCTCTGGAGCATCAAGAAAGTTGATTGGGAGAGGATTTGTGCGATCCTGGAAAAATGGGTTTCAGGCGAGAAAAACGATGACCCCGGGGTCATCAAAAAATTGGTGAAAAAAATATTTTGCCTAGAAACATTTTGGAGTAGCAGGAGCATTGCTTGTCACCCAAGGAAACTCTGGAGCATCAAGAAAGTTGATTGGGAGAGGATTTGTGCGATCCTAGAAAAATGGGTTTTAGGCCAGAAAAACCATGACCCCGGGGTCTTTAAACAATATGTGAAAAGAAATATTTTGCCTAGCAACATTTTGGTGTAGCAGGAGCATTGCTTCTCACCAAAGAAACTCTGGAGCATCAAGAAAGTTGATTGGGAGAGGATTTGTGCGATCCTGGAAAAATGGGTTTTAGGCCAGAAAAACCATGACCCCGGGGTCATCAAAAATTTGGGGGAAAAAAAATATTTTGCCTAGAAACATTTTGGAGTAGCAGGAGCATTGCTTGTCAACCAAGGTACCACTGGAGCATCAAGAAAGTTGATTGGAAGAGGATTTGTGCGATCCTGGAAAAATGGGTTTCAGGCCAGAAAAACCATGACCCCGGGTCATCAAAAATTTTGGTGGAAAAAATATATTTTCCCTAGAAACATTTTGGAGTAGCAGGAGCATTGCTTGTCAACCAAGGAAACTCTTGAGCATCAAGAAAGTTGATTGGGAGAGGATTTGTGCGATCCTAGAAAAATGGGTTTTAGGCCAGAAAAACCATGACCCCGGGGTCATCAAACAATATGTGAAAAGAAATATTTTGCCTAGCAACATTTTGGTGTAGCAGGAGCATTGCTTGTCACCCAAGGAAACTCTGGAGCATCTAGAAAGTTGATTGGGAGAGGATTTGTGCGATCCTGGAAAAATGGGTTTTAGGCCAGAAAAACCATGACCCCGGGGTCATCAAAAATTTTA